>NC_052360.1:30615237-30690863 GCF_009727055.1 Benincasa hispida
TATCAGAGTTATTCTGCAAGAGTTTTTAGGCAGTAAGTATCAGCCTAAGGGTTGATAACTGCTGCAGTCACGCCCTTCTCTAGGCTAAGAGGGTGGTCTGGGGCGGGGTGTGACACGGACGCCCCACGCCCATCAGCATGCCGCGTGCGCACGTCCAACACCCATTAACACATCGCTCGTGCACGTCCAATGCCCACCTGCTGCCCTTGCTGTGTGCCCCAGCTCCTAGCGCCCATCCACCCATGCCCAGTGCTTGCACCCCCGCCCACTTGTTGCCCAGTCACACATCCACACCCAGTCCAACATGCCCACATGCCCAACCAAGTGCCCATGGCCCATTTTGGTGCCAATGACATGTTTTTGTTATTTTTGGGTTTCGGTGAGTTATTTTGGAACCCAAATAAGGATTTCTCGATATTTTAGCTCTAAATTAGTAATTTTGGATTTATGTGTGATTTTTGATGATTTTGGAATAATTAAGGGATTTATTTTCACAAATCATCAAATTGAAAAAAAATAATAATAAGGGACTAATAAGGATATAAGGTGGATTTGGGTGTAATTATGGATTAAGTAAGGACTATTTAAATTTAAGAAAATTTATGGGGGATGACCTGATGAGCATGGACTACTTTTCCAGATCAAACTAAGGGTGTGGAAGCTTATAAACTAAGGAGTACTGACCAACAACTATGAATGGTTTATTTTCGAATATTTTGGTTAATATATTATTATATGGTATGATACTATGTATCGTTTGAAAATTTGACATGATTTGTTCATATTTTTTTTGTTGGTTAAACTCTAGATTTAGATAAATATGTTTTATCTATGGAAGAATGTTTTATGTCGGGTTTTATTAAATAATTCTATTTAAAATGATTTAATGGATTGAAATCCCTGGATTTGGTTGAAAACTTATATTTTTACTATGGTTTGATTGGAATAGATTTCAACCCATTGGATACCAGATATTGTATTCTGGTTGTTGTTGGCATGTCTCGAGTATGTCTAGCGAGATATTATCGACATGTGCACATAAAAGGAGTTGTATTGGGTATAGGGTTGGTATACGAGATTTGGATGAATTTATGTGGATATAGCTTTTGAAATGTTTAAGGAAACTTAGAACCATGCCATTTCACTGTTTTGAAATGGTTCAAAAATTACTTGGCTATGATTATGTTTGGGTTTTATTTCATTGTTGATGCCTTTTAAATTTGAGATTGTAAACGTTTTCCAAAAATATTTCTAAAAGAAAACCCTATGTTCATATAAAATGCCATCCACCAGGCTCCCCAACTCATGTTTTCCAATATTTTATTTTCTCCCACAGGTAGCGAAGGAGTTCTGATATCGCTTGAGGTCGAGTCTGCTGCTGCCACAAGCTTGATTTCATTCTTTATTAAGTTTGGTTGGTAATAAAAAAAAAAATTGGGTTAATTTATTACTCAACTATAGAAGTTGTTGGGTAAAATAAGTCAAGAAGGAAAACAAGTATCACAAAAGAGTGGTATTTGCTATCTTCATGACTTCTTTTAGGTAAAAGAGGAAAATCTGGGAGGGGGTGTGGTATCAACCCTTCACGAATTGCTCGTAACTATAGTTAGATCAAATTACCATTCTACCCATATAATTATCCTCTTACTCTTTAAGTCCCACTGATCCTTTAATGAATAATCTGTTTATGGTCCTACCATAAACAAAATCCTCTCGGGCCAATGAGAGGGAGGGGCCCCATTGTTCAAGACCCGAAGTCAATACTTAAGGGAGCAATTCATCTATTTACCCTAAAGACGGGAATGAGTGAATTCCATTTTGTGAAAAATCCCTACTCTGAAAAATCCCCAAAATGGTAGGTTTATTGAGTCAACAACTTAGGCCACTCTCACCTATATAAATCAAAGGATTATCCTCATAAACAAGAGTTCATAACTCACTAAGGATTGAGGTTGAGTTACCTAGTTATCCTATGAAATGTTTAATCTCTTTAGTTAATAGTGTTATAAAGAGAGACTAATCATTTTGTTGTCTGGTCTTACAAACTCTTTGTATAGGATATCCCCACTCACATGTCCCCACATGAATGTTTTAGATCAAATTGTTCGTAACACTTACAACTCTTGTAACATTACAAAATGAATCATATCTGTAGTGTCACAAGGATAAAACACCCAAACGTATCCATATACTAAAGACCATTTAGGTTATTCCTTGAACACGATCCACCTATATGTCTACCACATACTATTCATATTACATAAAATAACCTTGGATCTTTCCTTAATGGATAATTGCATATATAAAATAATCAACCATTATTTCAAATAACTCATTAACTATGAGGCTTTAGGACATACATCCTAACAAATGGCAGAAGATTTGGAGAATAATACCTAATTTAGTAAAATTTGAAAGTTATTAAGTGAAAACTTAGGAGGAGGAAGGTCATAGAGAAGGAGGCAACAACAACAATAGATGAGGAGCCCGTTTTAGAGAAGCCTCGAGTTTGGTGGATCTACCCAGAGAGCAAGGTGGTTTAATAGGACAATTTTTCAAAATACGACATCATTTTTGGCAATAATATCTGCACTAAATTGTATGAAAATTAGCAAATTTATGACCATATAGTCGACAATTTGCGCATGTGTAAGATTCATAAATTTTCGCCATTAGAAACAAATATATAAGTAGTTGAAACAATTAAATAGTTGAACCGAACCAAACTAGCTAGATTGACTAACTAACTGTGTCGACTAAATTGAGCCAGTAGACCGAACTAAATTGGCTTGACTGAATTGATTCAAATCAAACTTGTAAAATCCATTCTTTCATGCAAACTCCACGATGGACCTGTACGATCCATGATGATTGGAGCAAACTGCAGGCCAAAGGCGCAGAGGCGATTTGACTGAAAAACTCCATAGGAGGCAATCTGGGTGACGACAAGCATATCTGGTCTAAGATTTGGGCAATGACAGACAGAAGGCGCGGTCTGAGCAACAACGTCTCCGGTAGGCAGAAGGTGTGGTTTATGTGCCCGCGAAATTAGAGCTACACATCTAATCGGGGATGAATCTGGTTGGTGTGGAGCTATAGATCTGTGCACGCGCAAAACTTAAGTAAGCAGTGCATAGGGCTAGGCAAACCGGGATGGTGTGCACAAATTTGGTTGGTGGCAAGCGACGACCACTAAAGTTTAATAAATAAAATCCTAGTAGGGCTCTATACCATGTTATTTTATTGATATTCACCCCATGCTTTACAATGAAAAGTACAAATTATATATGATTTTGCTACTTTACTGTACATATAATTCATATATGGTAACAATTAAGTTCCTAGTATAGTCCTTAGTATAGGGCCTTTTCTGTAACTCCTTGATGAAGTTTAGAAAAAAAAGTCACGCATTATTCATATTGATGGCTATTACAAGAGAGAATGTATGTCACGTTTATGTGTTGTTAGGAGACTTCATTTTTCTGTCGGCTTGAATTTTTTATTTTTGATAACCAACATATAACATTAAGATCTGCCTAACATTATTGGCAGACAAGAAAAATTCTTATATCATGTTTACAACAAGATGAAAGCCAATCAAGGAAAGAGTTCATCCAAGTAAAGCCAAAGATTGATTAATCATTCCAAAGAAAAACTGTTCAAGTACAAGTTGTTTGACTAAATATATGATTTGTTTTCCTCCCTAGGTTAAATGTCATTATTTTCTAATCTTTTTAGAGATATCAATTTCATCTCTAGGAATATCATAAAAGTTTTAATTCCATCAATTATATATCAAAACTTCAATCTAATCACTATTCATTCAACTTCAACATAATTTAATAAAATTGGATTTAAATTATTTTATAGTAAAAACTTTTTTATTATTACAAATATAATTCAAACTTATATCATCAAAGGCTATTCGATGTTAAACTTCCATGAAAAGATTGTTCTAAATTTATATATTTTACTTTTATAAGGGATAAAAAAACCCTTTTTGATCTAAAAACATATAACTCCAATTTATGTTTATGTAAAAAGTTTAAAGTCAATATATATATAGTTTTTTACTTTCCACAGTCATTTGATGCACACTTTTGACCTACAGCAGCAGATTCTTTAAATTAAATTTCTTCATTTTTCACTCGGAAGCACCTTTACCATTAGGGACCATTTGGATTGAGGTTTTCTCAATGTCCACGAATTAAGGATGTCGGAGAATAAAATTACTAGGAATCAAGGATGACTATGTTTGGTTGTGCATGGGAAAACAATGTCTGGGAATAGTATGTGCGGAAATAGTACGTGGGAATTAAAAAAAAATTGAGATTGTCCCTATCAATCATTTGTTGAAATGCCTTGAATCTGTTTGTTGGCGCTTCGAACAACCAAGTAAACCTATTCAGAATTCATAATGAATCACGTATATCTGTATGTCGATCTTCTCTATCTCTACGTTCCTTTTTTTTTTGTGTTCTTTAATTGTCGACTTTGTAACAATAAGATCGATTAAATTATCTACACGATCGCTGAGCTCTACTACATGATTGTTTACAAAATACTATACGATCGCTTAAATTATCTACACGATCGCTGAGCTCCGCTACACGATTGCTGAGTAACAAAACGCTATACGATCGCCGACCCAATGCTATATGATCCCCTATCAAATGCTATACGATCGCTTACCAAATGCTAGACGATCGCTGAGCTCTGCTAGACGATCGCTGAGTAACAAAATGCTATATGATCGCTTACCCAATGCTATACGATCGCCTACCCAATGCTATACGATTGCTTACCAAATACTACATGATCGCAGAGTAACAAAATGCTATACGATCACCTACCCAATTCTATACGATCACCTACAAAATGCTATACGATCGCTTACCAAATACTACACGGTCATTGAGTAACAAAATGCTATACGATCGCCTACTAAATGCTATACGATTGCCTACTAAATGCTACACGATCGCTTACCAAATGCTACACGATCGATGAGTAACAAAATGCTATACGATTTCACGGCGGGAAGGAAGGAAAATCATGGTAGGAAGCGGAAGAAGAAATGAAAATCTACACTTCTCAATGGGTATACAATTCCTTCATTTGTGTGGGTAAAAGATACATAGGAATTTCCTTTTCCAAGGTAAATAAACAAATCCCACCAGCCAAACACGAGCTTTGCAAACCCATTCCCATTCCCACCCTCTTTTTCCTCCAACCAAACGACCCTTAGTTTCATTTGGCACTCTTTTCTACTTTTCACTATGATAGGCCAATAAGAAGAACGAGTCTATTCTAGATATATGAGTGATACAGTTTGATATACTCATGTTTTAATTTACTTTAAATAGACGGATTGATATTTGATTTACTACTAATAGACGTGAAATATCAATAAAATAAAACATTCATGTTCTACTTCAAAATAAGTTACTAATTGATGTTTGATTTACTATTGATATACTTGAAAATATCAATAAATGAATACTTGAAATATCAATAAGATGAAAACACATGCTCTACTTTAAAATAAGTAATTGGTTATTGTTTACTTGAAAGATCAATAAAGTTAATTAATATGTGATATACCGTTGATACACTAATGATATTTTTGAAAATTGTTTTATATGTACTGATATATTGTTGATACACTTCGAATATTGATTGTTGTTAAATATAGTGGTTGTATATTATGTCTTACTTCAAGTATTTATTGATTGATGTCTGATACACTCGTCCTTTATATATTTGATATACTATTATCCACTTAGAATATCATGCTTCTAAAATGAAACACGCATGTTTTACTAATCTACTCTTTTTAGGATATATCAATTTGTGACCAATACATTTCTACACTTTGATATTAAATATATAAGCTTATTGATACACTTTGATATTATATATAGCAGCTTATTGATATACGTTGGGTATTTATATGTAAAAATTCATCTTGATTAGTTTAGTTAAGATATCAATTATGAGACTCATATCAAATGTTTGTGATTAATTCCCACTCTTAAGCATACTTCAATAGAATTATAGTTTAGAATTTTGGTTTAGAATTGCAGTTTTGGGATTATGAAAGTGAAGAAAATGATACAAATGTGGGAGAAAAAGTAGGAATGAGAATGTTGATTTGTCAAGAGGGCAATTTTGAAATAAAGAATCAACCAAAAAAAAAAAAAATCAGAATCCAAGATGTTGACATATTTGCAAAATCTTAAATATGGAAGACATGCTTGCAAAATCTCATTTTGAAATCGCCAACCACGGTAATTTTTCCTTTTTAATGAATGGGCCCGGAGCATTATACTTCATAAAAGAGAAATTATTTCAAATTGTAAAACTGTTGAAAATATTTACAAGATATAACAAAATTTTAAAATTATCAATGATAGACGTTGATAGACACTTCTATCAGTGTCTACCAATGTCACTGATAGACATTGATAGAAGTCTATCAGTGTCTATCAACATCTATCTTTAATAGTTATAAAATTTTACTATATTTTTCAAATATTTTGATTCATTTTTCTATATTTAAAAATAACCCTTCATAAAATTTGGGAATTTTTATGAAATTCAATAAATATTATATTATATAAAAGATAAAAGATAATTATCAAACCGTTCTTTATTTTCCTTTTTACTTTAAAAAACTAAAATAAAAAAGAGTTATTAAACAAATTTGTTTCTTTAAAAAAATAGAAAACAAAAAAGAGTTATGAAACATGTTTTGTTTTTGTTTTTAAAAAAACTAAAAACTAAAAACATTCAAAAGAAAATAGAAAAAAGAAAAACAAAAAACTGATATGTTACGTGATGAGAAGAGACCTTAATAATCTAATTCATACCCAAATCCACCATACTAAATAAAACTCTAAGATTAAAATATTATTTTCGTTATTATATTTTAAAATTTATTTAATTTTAGCCTTTATTATTTCAATGGTCTAATTTTAGTCCTTTACTTTAAGATTTAGGTTAAATCTTAACTTTAGTTCCTACCGCTAGTTTGTCGTAGGTTTAAATTTTTTTAGATATTTATTAGCACTTTTACTATAAAATTTAAAAATATATTCAAATATCGTATTTTAAAGATTTATTTAAAATATAATGATTAAAATTGAATAATTAAAAATAAAAAAAATTACAAAATTGAACCGTTATATAAGACCAAAGTGTTATTTTAACCAACTACGAGTCATGTATTTCTATAAAGGTCCTTGTACCTCACGTTGCATTGATAGAATTGTCATAATATTTCCCAATTTGAAGAGTCCCATTTAGCTAACTAAGTTGTAATTTGATAAGCCAGTTCATGTATTTTCATATCTAGAATTCACTCATCTTCTTGCTGCAAATAGGTTAGATAATGTCATAAGATATGAATTCTTGTTTTTCATCCTCTAAAGAAAGCCTAAATCCTTTAGACTTAATAAGGACAGAGATAACCAAATAAGAGATAGATATCCTAAATTACTTTATGAGTTTATTATTATCAATTTAATCACGAATTAAGTTCTGTCAATGTCCGATGGATCAAATATTTTCTTTTTAGTACGATATAAGAATTTCTATTTTGTCTAACATCAAAGAAATAACAAGATATATTGATATTGCTGAATTATGTTGGGAATGACTTTGGGTCAAGGCAAAAATTAGTTTTGAAGGAAAGGTAGGAGTTTGTCTCATATTGAAATATTTGACATCATCAAAGGGTATAAGTTAAGAGCCTTGCAAGAAAGCCATTGTTGTCCATTCGTCGATCGAGTTCGGGTAACTATGCTCAGCCTAAAAAGAAATAATTTTTTTTACTACATTTCTTGTAATGAAATCGACAAATAACGAATATAAAAAACAAAGTATTTCTAGGCTGGAAATAGAATCCACGAAGAACTAAACATAGAATACTTCTAGGTTGGAAACAAAGATTCTCATAGAGAGATCTAAAATAGAACCCACTAATTTTGAAAATGGAACAAAGACCCACAAAAGTCTGTGCAAACGTAGATTTGACATAATTGCAAACCAAATTGGACCAACTTGAACCAAAACCAAATTGAACTGAACCAAAACAAATCAGATTAAACCAAAACCAAACTGGTCTAACAGAATTGAACCAGATTGGGCTGACTAAATCAGACCAAAATTATCTCATGAAACCCATGGAAAGACAGATGAAACCCATTGACCACGGACCATGGGTGAAAACCCACGAACGACGTTAGATCTCCATGGGTTCATGAAATTGGGTGAAGGCAAGGGCGGGGACTTCGCACAGCTGATTGAAGACCCACAAACTAAGATAGATGTGACACTTAGAGATGATGAACGATGGCAGATCTGGGGCGAAGAGTGGCATGAAATCTATAGAAAACGAAGCAGATCTAAAGAATGGAGCGATGACACAAATGGAACAGAACGACGACGTTTAACGGGCTATGATGCGACATCGAATCTAGACAGAGAGGAACTCCGAGCGGTGGATCTAGAGTAGTTGGCCATCAATGGTGGTTGCTTGATGGGACATGTGTGGACAAAGAATTTAGACAGACGAAGGATCGGTGGGACTGGCTAGCACCTAATCTGGGTTATGTGTAACCTACGAACAATTCTGATATTCAACATCTATGAATGAAAGACAGATGGGGAAAGGTGTGGTACAAGCGTCCCACACAACCTCTACTACTTCAACATGGATCACATCTTGATTTGCTATAGATCGAAATTGTTCCTCCTAGTGAATTTGTCGATTTTTACGTCTAAGCCAGACATCTTTAATTGTAAAAAAAAATATGAAATTTCAAGACCCTAACGATTAGGCTTTGATACCAGTTTGTTATGAAATCAACAAATAAAGAATACAAAAAAGGTAAAAAAGAATAGAGAATCAACCCATAGATTTACGTGGTTCCCTAACAGTATGTTAGTTATGTCCATGGGTAGAGGAAGAACAATTTTATTAGAGAGAATATTATAGAATATATAATTTACAGAATGAATAGTACTTATAGGATTAGAGAGTTTATATAGTATAATTTTATTAGAGAGAATGTTATGAAATAAATAATTAAACATCTCGTAAATTAATTAGTATTCAAGGCATTCCAACAAATCTCTACCTTGACTTGAAATCTCCTAAACCAATATTAATTAGGATTCAAGGTATTCCAACATTTCTCTATACTTTTAGCAAAGGATTTACTATTTTATTACCGTTTTCAAAATTGGTTGGTCAAAAGTTTATTCACGATACAATGATGTGCATTTGGTCTATCAAGTTATAATCACTTTAACGAAGAGAATGATGCTACTCAAAATGATATATCGTATTCATTTAATATATTATGTAGATATCACTTATTCACTTGTTAAATCAATGTACCTATTTCTCAAAGTCTTGTTTTGTCTTTGAAAGAGGGGCGGCCAACGTAGCAAGTAGTCTTTGCCTTTTGGCTTAAAGTTAGATTTTCCAATTCCTTACCGATAAGAGTAGAAAAGTTCCATTTTGAGAAGGAATTGCCTTTGTTTATTTTTAAATAATCGACCATG
This sequence comes from Benincasa hispida, assembly GCF_009727055.1. Classification (NCBI taxonomy): domain Eukaryota; kingdom Viridiplantae; phylum Streptophyta; class Magnoliopsida; order Cucurbitales; family Cucurbitaceae; genus Benincasa; species Benincasa hispida. Next base: position 30,624,811 of record NC_052360.1, read on the forward strand.
ATCATATAGCCCACTTGTATTTCCAAAGAAAAATCAAGAATTTATTTTTAATTTCAATTTAGATGGTTGTCAAAATTCTGCTGGCGATCACAAAGGCTAGTAAACCGACCTTTGCCTAACATTTAATCTTATTAAATAGGAGAACGATCGAAAATATTTATAATATATAGCAAAATTTTAGAACTATCAATGATAAATGTTGATAGACTTCTATCAATGTCTATCAATGTCACTGATATCAGTGTCTATCAACGCCTATCATTGATAATTTTACAATTTTGCTATATTTTATAAATATTTTGATTCATTTTTCTATATTTGAAAATAACCCATTTCATTTTCTAACACTTACACGACATATTTTAGTCTAAGAACTATTTGGTTTCTAAAAGTAAAATTGACACTACTTTTTCAATGGTTTCTAACTTTTGTGTACCTTTTAAGAGTATTACCAACTTTTAAGTTAAAATTTTAAAAATTTTGAACTCTAAAAAAAAAAAAAAAGGATAGTTTTCAAAATTTTTTTTTTTTTTTTTTTTTTTTTTTTGAAAATTGGTTAAGAATTACATGTGTACTTAGAAAAGATGAAAATCATGGCTAAAAAATTAAGAGAAAATAAGTACAATTTTCAAAAACCAATAATTAAAAGTCAAGATCTCGTTTGACAACTATTTTGTTTTTTGTTTTTGAATTTTGAAAATTAAATCTCCTCTTAATTTTTCTTATAATGATTTGCATCTTTCTTAAGTATCATGGTTGAATTCTTAGTCGAATTTTAAAAACAAAAACAAGTTTTTAAATGCTAATTTTTTAGTTTTCAAAATTTGGCTTGAGTTTTTAAATCATTAGTAAAAAAATAAATAATAAAAGAAAAAATTTGAAGGTAAAAATAGTGTTTATAGACTTTATTTTCAATAACCAAAACCAAAAATAAAAAAAATCAAGCAGCTACGAAAGGAGTTCAAGGAACATTAATTTCTTTTTCGAAAAAGAATTTTTAGTTTTTGGAAATGGTTAGTTTCCATCTTTCTTAATAAATCATAACCAAATTGAACTTAGATTTTGAAAATATTTTTACAAATTTACAGAGAAGTAACGTTTATTATAAGCTTAAATTTTAGAAATTAAAACAAAAAATTCAAATGCTCATTGGAAATAGGGCCAAAATTTTCATACATTTTGTTTTCGATTATAATTATATTTTTAAGTTCCAAAATGTGTCCGACTAAAGTTTACTGAATAAAAAACTAAAAAGTACTAGTAAAATTTCATATAAATCTTAATTAAGTTTGGAACGTTACCTACTCAACAAGATTATTTTTGCTGAATATAAAATGAACTACAAATCAATAATCTAGAAATACAGAACACATTGAGATAAATAATAATAATAATAATTGAACACATTCACATCAATGGAAATTTAAACAAACTAAATATGAAAAATTGAAAGGTTTAAAATAAGATTTAATTAAACACCTAATTAGAATAAGTTGGAAGCATATATACATTTCTAAGAAGAAGAAAAAAGGTTGGGAAGCATATTAATAAGCTAATAAAAAATATATATCACTACGGCAAATCCTCATCGTCGAGATTTAGGATCCGTTTGAATAAACTTGAGAAAAAAGTATTTTTTTTTTAAAAAAAAAATCATTTATATTTAAATACTTTTTTATAAAAAATTTGAAAATACACTTCAAAATTTATTTTAATGATTGTCAAACACTTTAAATTTTTCAAAATGACTTATTTTTTAAATTAAACATTTGAAAATACATTCCAAACACACCCTTAATAGCTTGTAAAAATAATATAAAACTAGGAGGATGTTCAAAAATAGAAAAAGAACGGAAACTATTTACACAAAATAATGAAATTTAATCTTTTTTTTAATAAAAGCTAATAGAAGCTGATAGAAGTCTATCGGTGTTTATGAGTCTATGAGTGATAGAAACAGATAGAAGTCTATCATTGATACTATAAGATAGATGCTGATAGAAATCTATCGATGTTTATCCGTATTTTTTTTATACTATTTCTATAAATGAAAATTTCCCATAAAACTATTAAGTTTGAACAAAATCACAAACGTTTTTGAAATTTCTATTCCAGCAATAAATTGCTTCTCAATCAAATAAGATTCTTTGTAGGATAACCCTTATAGTAAAGACAATACTTTGATTAAATAGACATGTAAAAATTCCTTCACACATAATAAATATAGAGGAATATTCAAAGAGAAAGATGACTTAATTATAATAATTCACTTAATTAATAGTTAATCCATTGCAAAATGTGTATATATTATATCCAAATATAATCGTAAATAATATTACTTAAGTTTTCTGATTTTTACACATTAGCTGTCACATTTACTTTCATCATTTACTTTAACGAAAAAATGAATATGTTTTATACAAATTCATTTCGTGGTGGTCTCTATATGTAACGTATATTAATTTATTAGAGGTTGAAACAAGGGGTAATTAATTAAGATGGGTTTGTGTAGAAACCAACATCTACCTATGGTTTAACTTTACTCATCCATAATGATTCAGTCCAAAACTAGTTGCTATCTAATTAATTAGAAAATTAGTAGAATTTTTGTGTGGGCAAAAAAGGATATTGAAAAATCAAATTAAACCTAGTGCTCTATATGCCTTTGTTGAAGATTTTCTCTCAACTTTTGGTTTTTTAGGATCATTCCTATTGGAAGATTGGTTTTATGTTCCATCAATATAATTTCATTGTGCTATCTAAACTCTTATATAAACCCTCTACTCATTGTATAAACTCTCATCCCCAACTAAACTCAAAGACACACAAAATCCTCTCTTTCTCTTTCTCTTTCTCTCAGATATCTCTAAATATGAAGTTCTTTTCAGCTGCAATTTTCCTGTTGTTCCTCATTTTTGGCACTGGTTTGTTGTGTATTTTGATCCTTTACTTTTGTTTGTTCTATTTGTTGAAAGAATCTTTAGGCATCTTCTCAACACGTTTAGGTTATTATATTGCTTTTGAAGCTTTTTCTCGTCTAAAAGTACTTTTAGCTCTATTTTAGAGTGTTTTCACATGGTGAAAATATTCCTCTCTTCAAATTCGAACGTCGAAACAACAATATGCAAATATTTTTTCATAAAAATAATGATTAGGTGTAGTCTAGGTTGTATTAGTATATCATGCCATCTTTCTTTGTAACATATTAAAAAATATTTACGACATGATACATTTTAGCTGATTGGACTACAAATGTTTTACCCTTTTTTTTTTCTTTTAAACTATTTTTCAAGAGTAGTTTTATGTTATCAAGCAGTAAAATACGACTCATCCTCAAACATAGAGCATGATAAAAAATGATTTCCCCTCAATATTTAATATCTAGATTTAATATTATTTATTTATATTATTATTATCACTTCGATGAAACTATCCATACGTATTTATTTATACGATTTTTTTAATACTTGATTTGAGAGATGAAATCTCATCCTTCAAGATTAATAGTACAAAATTATTTTTAGAAAGAACACCTTTCTATAAAGGCATTGATAATTATATTATACATATGAAATTATAATGATTGTGTACATTTGGTACAGTTTTGGAAATAAAGTTTTAAAATGAGTTTTTTTTTTTTTTTTTTTTTTTTTTTTTTTTACGTAAATTAGTTGAATTTTTTTGTCTAAAAACTATTTCTAGAATTTACTAAATTACTTTATTAAAACATCTCAAACAACATGTTAAACACGCTAAAATGGTTTTAATTCAACCAGTATATAATACTCACTATCAACTTAGAAATCAAAGATTTAATTTTCCTACCCTACATATTATCACGAAAAAAATATGAAACACACCACTTACTAATTTTTTTCTTAAAAAAAATATAAAAAAGAATATTAATTGATGGTTACTAATATAACATGGTATCGAATTATGAACTCCTAATTCAAACTCGTAAGATAGATCATAAAATATTGATATAATAACAAATTTATCGTAATTTATAAATTTAAGCTTTTAAATTGATGGATGATTTAACGTGGTTAAGGGATGGCGCCAATGGTTGCGGAGGCGAGGGTATGCGAATCTCCGAGCCACAATTTCAAGGGTCTATGCTTTAGTGACACAAATTGTGGCAATATCTGCAAAACAGAGGGGTTTACCGGTGGCGTTTGCAGGGGATTCCGCCGCCGCTGCTTCTGCACAAAGCACTGTGTTTGAAATTTCGACAAGCAACTTATTGATTGTCTATTAATTTCTAATACACTACTTTTCAACTTTGTATGAATAAAGTGGCCAATGCCATTGTCTTTGGAGTTTTGGCCCCCCCACCTTTCCTTCCTTACTTTTTATGTTTCTGAATTTTGTTCTGTAACGACCTTTTCTACGTGTTGTCTGATGGTTTGATTACATTTTATGCAACAATATTATATATCTTCGTATGTGGTGTAATTTTATGCTTAATCTCTCTGTGTGTGTGTTTAGAATTCCATTTGAAGTGGTGTAATTTATTTTTTGGTAACTGTTTGGTTAAATTTTTAAGGAATATCAAATATGGTAGAGTGTTTGTAAAATTGTGTTTAATTATCACAAATTTAAAGTCTTTGTATAAATAGGTCACAAATTTTAAAGTGGGTCTAATATAAGTCTTTAAAGATAATTGTGTTAGGTTGTTGTTTGGCAATTAGATGGACAATATAATGTAAGATTGAAATCAATAAGGGGCTGTTTGGGGCGTTGAGATGATATAGGATGTCTGGAGTTTTGATGTTTTGGGAGTTCTGATGCCTGTGTTTGGGGTGCAGAGTTGTGTTGTCTGAGTTCATATGTCTGTGTTTGGGTGTGTAGAGTTGTTATGTTTAAGTTCATATGTCTATGTTTGGGTGTGCAGAATTGATATATCTGAGTTCACATGTCTGTGTCTGGGTGTGCAAAGTTCATATGTTAATGCTATCTGGTTCAGTTTTTTGTACTCTAAAATAATTTGCCTGTATGAACACTATTTTTTTTAATCTTATAGTTCAATTATGTATTCATCATATTTGGAATAAGACATTGATTACATTTTTTTTTATTCTTTCCAATCTCAAGATATGGTATACATTTCAATTTTGTATTATTCATTCCAAACTTCTCGTTAAAGAAAGCCAGATGATTTTATAAAACGTGTTAATTATTCCAGATATGAAATCATTAAATTCATTCTACTGATAAAAAAAGTTTAGATCAGATATGAAATTCATTAAATTCATTCCCTTCAAAAGATTTTACATAATTTGATGGCTTTATACATGACCATTTTATAACTTGCTTGAAAAATATTTGTATCCATATCTAAGGGCCACATGCTACGGGCCATTTGTACATGTCACGAAAAATCAACAAATATATGATACCTATGCAATAAGGGACTAGGGGAAGTTACAAAAAAAAAAAAAAATAATAATAATAATAATAACAAACCAACTTCCAAACACCGATAATGTAATTAGTTAGTCTTGCCCAATAAATATATGCAATACCTTTTCCTTAATGGTGGTAGAATGACTAGAAAACTATCTGTTTGTTGAATATCATCCACCAACAGATCTATGAGGGTCAACTAATCTTTCTTCTCTAAACCTTCAACTTGGTAGATTTATTCGATGACCTCATGACGCCTCTTAAGCTCCAATTCATATTTCTCTTTCTGCCATTAGACAAGTTTCTCTATTTTACGTTCCTGCACGTCCATTACTGTTCGTACAATGTCAAGCATTTCAGATTGGAAGGGAGTCCTCTTGTGTTTCATTCCTCTCGTATCATTACTTGATCCAGTATGCCTACTGATGGGCATATATGAGAAAACCTCATCCATGCCATCAACTGTCAGTATGTTCATGTTAGGTATACTTCCTTGTTGCTCATTAACCTGTGATCCCAACTGAATATCCTCCAATTGATCATCTGTTGCAGATGTTTGATCGTACGAGGTTTCACTGTCTCCACCAGTGGCCCTATCTTTCCCAAAAACGAATGAAAGCTCATCATAGTGGGGGAATGATTTGTGTCTTAAACCCGTCACGTTGGGATGAGACTACAAATAGAAACATATATTATGTTAGAATATAATATCATATTCGAAAGAGTTCACCATTGTAAGATAATAATACTTTAATGTGTTTTCTTACTTGAATACATACATCGAAAACCTCTTTCTCTGCTTCCACACATTTGAACTTATCATTCCAACCAAATCTGCTGCATGCATTACTCAGCATCTCAGCGATTGTACAGCATTGTCACTTTAAAAATCTAACCTTGCACTCTATTATTGACAACCTGATGGAACAACTAGGAATCTTTTCGTTAAGTAGATATTGTAGCTATTGTAGATAGCCAGGTTTGAAGGTTCCCTTATTAGCTTGCCAACCTGTTTCCACTAAGTGCAATAGTGACTCCACTAACTATACATCTTCAACCTTCGTCCAAATGTATTTTGGCATTTTCTCACGTTTTGCCATTTAGCTACATACATACATACGTATAGCTTAATAAAATAAATTGGGCACAGTTAGATACATTTTTTTTGGAGTATGAATAGTGTAGAACGTGTTCCATCATTCACATGAACCAATTAACACAACATAAATTAAGATAATTCAATATAGTAGATGTTGGGTTTTATGTCCTAAAACTCGTGGTTTGTAAACAATAAAACTTATTCTGAAAATTCAATAAGTTATTATTGAATATATGAATTACTTATTTCGTTTTAGAAATAAATCCAATAAACTAAAAGATCCATGACTATTATATGAGTACTTGAACTTTATGTGTAGACAAAAAAGTGGACCAGGTTCGAGCAAATAGTCAAAATGATCTATAGTATATGGATAAGGTTAGATGGCTTATTCTGGTAACACTATTGAATGCGGCCCACTTTGTAGTTATTACAAAGGAGTTGTAAAGTGCTACAAACGATGCGATCCTAATTCGTATATGTTATGACATGAGGAGTGGGGGCGTCTTATACAATGGGTTTGTACAAGATCGGACCACGAAATCAGTCACTCTTACTTTATAACGTTGTTTATTTAAGATTGACTATTTCAAAGTGATGACCTAGGTAACTTGACCTTAATCCTAAGCTAACTATGAACTCCTGTTTATTTGGGATTATCCTTAGATTTGCATAGGTGAGAGTTGGCTCAACAACGCTGGCTCAATAAACCTCCATTTTAGGGGTAAGAACGGGTAGATATCTGGAGACATAGGGTGCAAGATGGAATTCACTCATACCAACTTTTAGGGATAGTAGAGAGGTTGCTTCTTTAAATGCTGATTCCGGGTCTTAAACAAGGGGTCCCACCCTCTCATTGGCCCGATAGGGACTCGATTTGTTGATCGAATCACAAACTAATTGTTCATTAGAGGATCAGTGGGACTTAAGGAACAAGAACTAATCTCGAGGGTAAAATAGACATTTGACCCAACTATTATTACGAACAACCTGTAAAGGGTTAACTTACTAATCATGGTTATATCGAGTGGACGTAATGTTGGGATTGATGCCCTAAATCTCGTACAGTTCTGTAGTTTGTACTCATCTGTATGAACAAACCGTTTTGTGATATATAATATAAGATATTTTATTCACTTCAATCTATGAAATGTGAGATATTTTAGTTGCATTAACCATAAACCAATAAACTAAGATTCTTGGTTATCGTTATAACTCAAGCATGTATGTGGAGACATACAAGTGGATCGTGCTTTAAGTGATAATCTAAATGGTCTGTAGTATATGGATAAAGGAGGGAAACCTTATTCTGGTGGCACTACGAGTGTGGCTCGCTTTGTAGGTGTTACAAATATTGTAAAGTGTTACAAATGGTTTGATCCTGATCATTCGTGTATTAGACATGCGAGTGAGGATGCTCTATACAAAGGAGTTTGTATAAGACCGAACCATGAAATGTTTAGTCTCGTTATATAACATCGTTCATGACAGAGACTTTCATTTCACTAGGATGACCATAGGTAACATGACCTTAATCCTGAGTGAGTTGTGAACTCTTGCCTATGAGGGCGGTCCTTTGATTTTCATGGGTGCGACGGCCAGATCACTAACTCAAATCTACCTGGGGATTTGTTTGATTGGGGAGCTGGGAACTCAGCTACACCAGATGAAATTCACTCTTTTCTCAAAGTATGAGTAAATAGATAAATTGCTTCTTTAAGGGTTGATTCCAGGGCTTGAACAATGTGGCACCACACCTTCTTTAGGTCCGAGAAGGGTTTACTCATAATGAGACTATGATATTGTTCATTAGAGGGATCGATGATACTTAAGGAGTTAGATGTATCTACAGGGGTAAAACGGTAAATTGGCCTAGTTGTACTTATGAGCGATTTGTGATGAGTCATCTTACTGTTGATTGGTTATATCCGATGGACACAGAAATATATATGTAGTGTGAAGAGTGCAGCTGTCAGTCTTTAATGAAGTGCTCGAAAGTTAACGGATGGTGGATATCGTGATTAAAGAGTTTAGTCAGTTATTCACGTATCGTTAGAGTTTCGAGCTACAGGTCCATAAAGTCCCATTGGTAGCTCAATAGATTCATATTGAAAATCTGTTTTTGAGTTAGTTTGAAGTGTTCAAATTAACAAAAGGGAATTTGGTTATATATGTATAATTAAATTAATTTAGTTATATATGATATAATTGATTTAATGTATTTGATTCATTGTTTTTGTTTGGAGGAATTAATATAAATATGATTTATATTAAATGCCATAAAGGAGAAAAATAACTATGGTTTATATATTGCATATGATGCAATATTAAAACAATAGGTTATAAATATAATATGATAAATTAGTTATTATATTTATTTATAATAAATTAATTATAAGATAATTAATTTCTATTTTCTCTAATAACCACCTTAGTGGGTGGTTTTAGTCAGTTTATGGCAACCAAATGGATGAATAAGAAAAAAGTTTTTCATTATTCATTCCACGATATGCAAAGCAAGTTAATGAGATAGCTTGTCGAGAGAGTAAACGATAGATCGAGTTTTCTATACGATAGAATTTGCTTACTACACGATCGAGGAACGAGTCTATGCAATAGACTGATATCTTCTAAATAATTCCTCTGTTTATTACTCGATCGTCTACTCGATCATTCTTTCTCTTCAGTTCCTCATTCCCTCTACCTAAATCCATACAGAGCCCACACCTCCTGGATTCTCACACCAAGAATATCAGGCTACTGGTAGTGTCGAGTTTCTATTCAAGGGTTGAGGATCGATTTTTACTCGGTTGTGATAGAGGATTTGTCAGTTCGTGCTGTTTTTTGGTTTGATTGTTGCGTTCATGCTATTGGACGCATTGGTGTTGGATCGAGGAAATACTAGAAGAAAAAAGTTCTTCAAAGGTATGTTTACTCGATTCCTTGTTTTTTCTCTAGAAGCATGTTGTAATTTTATCCTTAATGCATAACTGTTCTGTTTGATTATAAATGTTCATGTTCTTTCACAATGAGATTTGGAATGATTTTCTTCCGCTCACTGGTTCTCTAGATTTAGGTATCAGAGCCAGGTTGTTCTGATATTCAAAATTCCATTGATGTGCATTTAGAATTACATTTGCAGTGTTGGTGTGTTTTATGATTTCTATAATGTGTTTAAGTGTTAGATGTATTTGTGGATGTTAATTAATGGATGTTTCAAGATAATTGTTTTTGTTTAAGCGTTCTTTACATTTCAAAGTTAATTTGTACGGGCCCCTGCGTTTTTTGGGCATAATTAACTTGCTTTCGAGTCTGTATTCAAGTTTTATTTTCTTTGAGTCGTTCGTGATGAAGCTTCAAAGCATGGAGATTCTGTTCACTTGGAGGAAGAAGACCAAAGGTTGGTCGCATCGTGTATCGCAGGCTAAATGATCGATTAGATTTAGCTATGCGATCATGTAGAAAAGTTCTACTTGATTGTGTAGTATTTACTAAACGATCGTATGGCTGATGCTACGCAATCGAGTAAAGAGTTTACTCGATCGTGTTGCATTGGCTACTCGATCGCATAAACGCTCGGGGTAAACGATCATTGAGTATATGACACTCGACGACGCATGGTAGGCGCACACACTAAACGATCGAGTAGGCCAGCATGCTCATCGCATAATTACTAGCTACTTGATCACTCGGTGAGATACTCGACGTTTGCTCCTCGATTTTTTAGATGATCATGCTTCATCACATAGTTGTCGATGCCGTCTACTCGATTGTTTAGGCATGCGTTACACGATATGCACTACACGATCGTGTGGCCTTCATGCTTCATCGCATAGTCAAAGGCATTTGATCCATGTTACATGATCGTTTATACTCGATCAGCATTACTCGAAGATCACAAGGAGCTACTACATGATTAAGGAATGAGGCTTCGCTCGGGCGGTTCAAGACCCGGTTCGCTTGTTTGAACCGGTTGACTCGACGGTTTTATGTAATCGATAACTTTTCTTTTCCGATTTTTTGAGGCTAATTATCCCGGTCCATCAAATTTTAATAAATGTACATGTGATGTATGTTTAATTATATGCCATAAAGTATGTCATATAGTTTTAAAACCCACAATAGGTTATACATTTATTCATGCATCATCTTTGTATTATAAGAGTTATAATATAGTAGTTTATATGATTAAATTACATTAAAGCATGCTCATGCATCATATAATATAAGAGTTATAATATATGCATTATTAATCATATTCATGCATCATCTTCATAATATAAGTGTTATAGTATAAGGGTGTATGAGAGCATGTATGCTTAGTTCATTACCAATTATATAAGAGTTATATATACTAATGAATGAACATTGCATGAAGCATGACACTTAAGTTAATTTATAAAAGTTATAAATACCTAGTCTAGCTTAGCAATGTAGTTCTTTTTAGTTGTTTCATTTTTTATAAGTGTTATAACTAATGAAATTATAACTAAAATCAATAAGAAAGACATGCATGCAAACTTAGGTTTTAATGATGTTTTAAAAGAGTTTTAAAATTTGATTGAGATAGACCTAAGATCATGGTTCTAATGAGATTAGAAACCTAAGTTTAATCTTTTAATTTGATTTAATAGGATTAAATTGACTAATAAAAGATTAAATATGTACCAAATCTATCTATAAGGGATCTTTTGTCTAAGGCGAGTTCTGGCTAGGCTGGGGTATTTAAGCTGACGGAAACGGAACACCCTTACCTGTAACCTACCTGAAAGGTGAATTTGATAGATTTGCTGCATGCATGCAAATTTGATGATAGTTTGTTAAAGTGTTTAATAAGACTTGAATCAAACTTGTTTAATTATCAAAAGCAAGAGTTGTTTTTTAGCAAATTAAACACCCACTTAGTTAAAATTAGTAGCTGGATTGACTAAGTTAATGAATCATTAGGTAGAACATTCAGTGGGAGGTACTTGGGGTATATGATACTTCACTTAAACCTCTACACGTTTCTCCCTAAAAGTTCACACCGAGAGATCTATCCTCGACCTGAAGGCACCCTGGGAGTGTCCCCCTAAAGGATGGTGTTTGGGTAGGTCAATACTAAGGTGAATGGAGAGAATGTTCATAGTATGTGGGAGCGGGATGTGTGACAAACATATCCCACTGTCTTTCTCATTAGGTTGGATAACGTTTTCGCGCATCACCTCGAGGCACCTTGGGAGGGTCCCCCTAAAGGATGGCTGTATTTGCACAACTCTTTATCCGATCTCTTGAAAAGGATAAGGTTTCTTTAGTCTCTTGTCCTAATCTACTTTTTCCCTACGGTGGACGCATTAGGGCGAGACTCTAGGGCCTAAAATGAGGGGTTATAGTTACGCAGAATTGTTAAGGTTGTTAACAAATTCTGGATCGAACAATGGTGACTAGTAGAGTCAATCACAAGGAGTTGTTTCCATCTAATGGTTGAGAATGTCTCATCCCAGTGAAGGGGCACTTGATCACCCCATTGAAGACTTTTGTCCTGCCTCGCTGGGGCATCATTACAAAATAGATGTCACTTAGGGTACAATAGAACTATTTTGCTAAAACCTAAAATTGGTGTCAAAAGTGGTAATGCAAGTAGACTCATTAAGTTTGTTTTTGTTTTCAGCAACTTTTAAAAATGGCAACCGTTACTTTAGCTATTTCAGCCGTCGACAAATTGATTGGTGATAATTACGCTAGATGGAAAAACACGATAAACACGATACTTATAATTGATGACCTCAAGTTCGTCCTTATGGAGGAGTGTTCTTTTATTCCACCTTAAAATGCCGCTCGAAATGTTCGAGGCGAACGAGAAAGCCCGAGCGTATATCTTGGCTAGCCTGAATGACGTTTGGCCAAAAAGCATGAGCCCATGGTCACTGCATGCGAGATCATGGAATCCCTGAGGGAAATGTTCGGACAACCGTCCGCACAGCTTAGGCATGACACTCTAAAGTTTATCTTCAACTCCAAAATGAAGAAGGTTACATCTATTCGAGAACATTTTTTGAACATGATGGTCCACTTTAACGTAGCGGAGATGAACATGTCTAGCATCATGAGGCCAGCAGAGTTACCATCATTCTGAAGTCATTACCAGAAAGCTTTCTCCATTTTGTTAGCAACACTGTTCTGAACAGGGTTGACTATACCCTTACAATTCTCCTCAACGAGTTACAGATGTTGGGTTTTATGTCCCAAAAACTTGCAGTTTGTAAAATGATAAAACATTTTCTATTATCAATATACTTGTTATTGATCTCATAAATTGAATGAAAGTCTAAATCCAATAAATTAAGACCCATGACTATTGTATGAGTACTTGAACTTTATGTGGAGACATAAGAGTGAATCGGGTTCGAGTAAATAGTCAAAATGATCTATGGTACATGAATGAGGTCAAGTACTTTATTCTGGTAACACGATTGGATGCGACATACTCTGTAGTTGTTACAAAGAATTGTAAAGTGCTACATACGATGTGATCCTAATTCGTACATGTTATGACATGAGGATTAGGGGCGTCCTATGCAATGAGTTTGCATAAGATCAGGACCAAGAAATATGTCACTCTTACTTTATAACGTTGTTTACTATTTAAGACTGACTATTTCACCTAGATGACCTAGGTACTCGATCTTAATCCTGAGCTAACTATGAACACCTGTTTATTGGGGATTCCTTAGATTTGCATAGTTGAGTGTTGGCTCAACAGCGCCGGCTCAATAAGACTCTCATTTAAGGGGTAAGACCGGAGAGATAGCTGAGGACATAGGGTGCAAGATGGAGTTCACACCTACACGATTTAGGGATAGGAGAAATGTTGTTCTCTCAAGTACTGAATCCAGGTCTTAAACAAGGGGCCCCACCTTCTCACTGGGCTGAGAGAGTTTAGTTTAGTGATTGGATCACAAACCAGTTTTTCATTAGAGGATCAGTAGGAACTTGAGAAATAAGACGTAATCTTGGGGGTAAAATAGATATTTGACCCAATCGTTATTACGAACAACCTGTGAAGGGTCGACTTGCTGATTATGGTGAAATCATGTGAACATAATACATCTACAGTGAGGGGAGTGCAACTATGGGCTTTAGTGGAGTGACCCATTAGTTAACGAATGGGGATTAATTTGGTCTAATGAGTTTAGCCAATTAATCTCGGATCATTGGAGCCCATGATCTGTAGGTCTACGAGGTCCCCCTACTAGCTCGTAACGGACTAACTCTAGAATAGCGTGATAAGTTAATTTGAAACGTTCAAATTAGAATTAAGGAAATTAGTGATTATATGAGATATAATTATGTTTAATTTTAGAATTAAACGAAATAGAAAAATTTATATATTTAAATATGATTTAAATATATAAAGATGGATATGTGTTAAAATTAATTTAATATTTGATGTTAAATTAATTAAGTTTTATTTAATAATTAATTTATGAAATCAATTAAATTTTTATTTTAAAAATCAAATAGATTTTTAAAATCAAAATTTGATTTTTAGATAAAATTGAAAAAGGAAAAGAAAACAAAAATACAAAATGGAAAAATGGATTTTGCCATTATCCATCTTTGAAGTAGCTCACACATGAAGCAACTATTTACCTTATCTTCTCCAAGCATGAGTTGGAACTCATGCAACTCCTCTTTGCATGTTGATCTGCAATATAATGAGAAGATTGGAATGAAAATCGGGCATGCAATCTACAGAATTTTGAGAGAAAATTCGGTTTGAAGAATGGTTCTTCAACAAAGGTTGTTGTAGTGAGCTTTTCTCCTTCATCCCTTGATTCAAGCTTGTTTTGAGTCCCACAACTCAATCTAGAGCACCAAGAGAATAGTGGGGAAGATCTTGAGGTGGTCTACAACAAGATATGGAGAAGATAGCAGCTGGAGATGGAGCTTTGAAGAAGTTTTACAAGAGGTATGTCTTGAAACCCATTTTTCTACAAAAGCATGCTTTATATTTTGCCAAAATTAATGAATTTGAATGCTTAGATGATCCTTGTGCTTCCGCTGTTGTTGATACAATCCTTCAGCAGACATTCCAATCCTTACTGAAAAGCAAGGAGAAGAAGGTTTGTGAGACAAATGTTGCTTCATCATCTAAAAAGTTCCACCGAGGTTCGACCTCAGGAACTAAGTCTATACTTTCTTCTTCAGGCACCAACAAGTGGAAGAAGAAGAAGGGTAGTAAGAGGAAGGGAAAAACTCCTGCTAACCCACAACCTGTCGCTCCATGGGGTAGGCGACCAACATCGGTTGACAAAAAAAAATGTTTCTACTGCAACCAGGACGGGCATTGGAAGCGGAATTGCTCGTGTTATTTAAAGGAGAAGAAAAAGGCCAAACAAGGTAAATGTGATTTACTAGTTTTGGAGACTTATTTAGTGGAGAATGATGATTCTGCCTTGATTATAGACTCTAGGGCCACTAACCATGTTTGTTCTTCATTTCAGGCGATTAGATCCTGGTGGCAGTTTGAGGTTGGTGAGATGACGATGCAAGTTGGCACCGGGCACGTCGTTTCAACTGTGGCAGTGGGAGGCCTTTGATTGACTTTACAGAATAGGTTTATCATTTTGAATGATGTATACGTTATTCCCAAGTTAAAGAGGAACTTAATTTATGTAAAGTCGTTGCTTGAATGTAAATACACCCTGAACTTTTCGGTTAATAAAGTGTTTATTCCGAAAGATGGTATTGAAATATGTTCAGCTAAACTGGAAAACAATTTGTATGTACTAAGGCCGTTAGCAAAAAATTCCCTCCATAACATAGAGATGTTTAAAACTGTTGTAACTAAAGAAAAGGACTTAAAGTTTCTCCTAAAGAAAATGCCCAACTTTGGCACCTTTATTTGGGGCATATTAATCTCAATAGGATTGAGAGGTTGGTGAAGAACGAACTTTTAAATGAGTTAGAAGAAAATTCTTTACTTGTATGCGAGTCATGCCTTGAAGGTAAAATGACTAAAAAAATTACTAAAAGACCTTTTACTGGAAAAGGTTATAGGGCCAAAGAGCCTTTAGAGTTAATGCATTTAGACCTTTGTGGTTCAATGAATATGCGAGCCAGAGGAGGCTACGAGTATTTCATCACTTTTACTGATGTTTATTCAAGGTATGAGTATGTTATTTAATGCAACATAAGTCAAAATCCTTTGAAAAGTTGAAAGAGATCAAGGCTGAAGTTGAAAACGCATTAAGTAAACGGATTAAAACATTTCAATTTGATCGGGGCGGAGAGTTTTTAGATTCTGAGTTCCAGAACTATATGATAGAACATGGAATCATTTTCCAACTCTCAACACTTGGTACACCTCAGCAGAATGGTGTATTGGAGAGGAGAAACAGAACCCTGTTGGACATGGTTCGATGATGATGAGTTACGCTTTCTTACTGGACTCGTTTTGGGATTTTGCATTAGAGACTGAAGCTTACATCCTCAACTGTGTTCCCTCCAAGAGTGTTGCCAGAACACCTTTGGAGTTGTGGAACGGGCGTAAAGCTAGTTTACGTCACTTCTGAATCTGGAATTGCCCAGCACATGTGCTTGAAGCGAATCCTTCGCAACTGAAACCATTTGTAGGCTACCCCAAAGGGATACGAGAGGGTTACTTTTATGATCCTAAGGAAAACAAAGTGTTTGTGTCGACAAATGCTACTTTCTTGAGGAGGATCATATAAGGGAGTACAACTTAAGAAGTAAAGTCATGTTGGATGAATTTTCCAAAGAAATTACTGAAACTTCAACAAGAGTTGTTGAAGAGCCAGCTACATCAACAAGAGTTGTTAGTGGGAGTTTAGGTCAAATCCAACTTAAGAGTTGAGGAAACCTCGACGTAGTGGGAGGGCTACGAACCCACTTATTCGCTATACGGGTTTAACTGAAATCCTATCTATGGTAGCTATGGCGAGGTTGAGGATCTGTTGTCTTACAAGAAGGTAATAGAGGATGTTGACAGAGATGAATAGGTCAAAGCCATGGATCTTGAGATGCAGTCTATGTACTTCAACTCATTTTGGGATCTTGTAGATCAACCTGATGAGGTTAAACCTATAGGTTGTAAATGGTTCTATAAGAGGAAACGAGGTGTTGATGGAAAGGTGTAAACCTTCAAAGTTAAACTAGTAGCAAAGCGTTATACCCAGGTAAAGTGAGTTGACTATGAGGAGACTTTCTCGCTTGTTGCCATGCTAAAGTCTATCCGCATCCTCCTATACATTTCCTTATATTATGACTATGAGATATGACAAATGGATGTCAAGACTACTTTTTTGAATGGAAATCTTGAGGAGACCATTTATATGGTGCAGCTTGTGGGATTTATAGCCCAAGGTAAAAAACAAAAGGTTTGCAAGCTGAATCGGTCCATTTATGGACTGAAACATGCATCTCAATCTTGGAACATAAGATTTGATACTGCAATCAAATCTTATGGCTTTGACCAAAACGTTGATGAGCCTTATGTTCACAAGAAAATCATCAACAGTTCAGTAGTTTTCCTAGTGTTGTATGTAAATGATATCTTATTCATTGGGAATGATGTAGGTTTACTGACTTTAGTTAGGAATTGGCTAGCAACCCAATTCCAAATGAAAGATTTAGGAGAGGATCAGTTTGTTCTTGGGATTCAGATCTTTCGAGATCGAAAAAACAAAGTGTTAGCACTGTCTCAGGCATCGTACATTGACAAGATGTTGATCAAGTACTCGATGTAGAACTCCAAGAAGGGTCTATTGCCTTTTAGGCATAGAGTTACATTGTCTAAGGAACAGTGTCCTAAGACACCTCAAGAGGTTAAGGAAATGAGATGGGTCCTCTATGCATCTGCCGTTGGCAGTTTAACGTATGTGATGTTATGTACTAGACCTGACATCTGCTAAGCTGTAGGGATAGTCAATAGATATCAGTCTAATCCAGGACAGGGTCACTGGACAGTCGTCAAGAACATTCTCAAGTATCTTCGGAGAACCAGGGATTACATGCTTGGGTATGGTTCTAAGGATTTGATCCTTACAGGATACACAGACTCTGGTTTTCAGAGTGATAAGGATTCTTGAAAATCCACTTCAGGACAGTGTTCACTCTTAACGAAGAGGCTGTAGTATGATGAAGCACCAAGTAGGGGTGCATCGCTGACTCTACCATGGAGGCCAAGTATGTAGCGGCTTATGAAGCTGCTAAGGAAGTCGTTTAGCTCAGAAAGTTTCTGACTGATCTGGAAGTTGTTCTAGACATGTCTAGGCCCATCACCCTTTATTGTGATAGTAGTGGTGATGTGGCGAATTCCAGAGAGCCTCGGAGTCATAAGCGCGAAAAACACATAGAACGGAAATACCATCTCATTTGAGAGATTGTGCATTGAGGGAACGTGATTATCATGAAGATAGCTTCAGAGCACAATGTTGCTGATCCGTTTACGAAGGCTTTCACGGCTACAGTGTTTGAGAGTCACCTACAGAGTATAGGTCTATGGGACCGACTGCGGCTGGACTAGGGCAAGTGGAAGATGTTATACTGGGCCTTTGTGCCCTAGTTTATTGTTGTATGTACTTGTAATGAGATTATCTTGTACACCGCACTAGCTTTAGGACAAGTGGGAGATTGTTGGGGTTGATATCCAAAATCTCGTAGGGTTCTTAGTTTGTAAACATCTGTATGAACAAAGAGTTTTGTGATATAAAATATGAGATATTTTATTCACTTCAGTCTATGAAATATGAGATATTTTAGTTGCATTAACCACAAACCAATAAACTAAGATCCTTGGTTATCGTTGTAACTTAAGCATGTACATGGAGACATACAAGTGGATCGTGCTTTAAGTGATAACCTAAATGGTCTGTAGTATATGAATAAAGAAGGGAAACCTTATCTTGGTGATGCTATGAGTGTGGCCCACTTTGTAGGTGTTATAAATGGTTTGATCCTGATCATTCGTGTATTAGACATGTGAGCGGGGATGCTCTATACAAAGGAGTTTATATAAGACCGGACCACGAGATGTTAAGTCTCGTTATATAACACCGTTCATGATAGAGACTTTCATTTCACTAGAATGACCATAAGTAACATGATCTTAGTCCTGAGTGAGTTGTGAACTCCTGCCTATGAGGGAGGTTCTTTGATTTGTATGGGTGTGAGTGGCCATATCGCCGACTCAAACCTACCACTTTGAGGATCCGTCTGATTGGGGAGCTAGGAACTCAACTACACAAGAAGAAATTCACTCCTTCCTCGAAGCAGGGTAAGTAGATAAATTGCTCCCTTAAGGGCTGATTTCGAGGCTTGAACAATGTGGCGCCATATCTTCTCTAGGCCCAAGAAGGGTTTACTCATAGTGGGATTTATTTATTAGAAAGATCAGTGGTACTTAAGGAGTTAGATATATCTACAGGGGTAAAACGGTAAATTGGCCTAGCTGTACTTATGAGCGATTTGTGATGGGTCATCGTACTGTTGATTGGTTATATCCGATGGATACAGAAATATATATGTAGTGCGAAGAGTGTAGCTATCGGTCTTTAATGGAGTGCTTGACAGTTAACGGATGATGGATATCGAGATTAAAGTGTTTATTCAATTACTCACGTACCGTTGGAGCTTCAAGCTACAGGTCTATAAGGTCCCCTTGGTAGCTCAATGGCTTCATGTTGAGAATCAGTTTTTGGGTTAGTTTTAAGTGTTCAAATTAACAAGAGGGAATTTGATTATATATGATATAATTAAATTAATTAAATTATATATGATATAATTGATTTAATGTATTTGATACATTATTTTTGTTTGGCCTACTAATACAAATATGATTTATATTAAATTCCATAAAGGAGAAAAAGAACTATGATTTATATGTTGCATATGATACAATATTAAAACTATAGATTATAAATATAATATGATAAATTAGTTATTATATTTATTTATAATAAATTAATTATAAGATTATTGATTTCGATTTTCTCCAATAACCACCTTAGTGGGTGGTTTCAGTCAGTTTATGGCAACCGAGATTGAGTTTTTTATACGATAGAACTTGCTTACTACATGATCGAGGAATGAGTTTATGCGATAGACTGATATCTTCTGAACGATTCTTTTGTTTTTTACTCGATCGTCTACCTGACCATTCTTTCTCTTCAGTTCCTCATTCCCTCTACTCAAATCCATACAAATCCCACACCTCCTGGATTCTTACACGAAGAATACCAAGGTAGCCTCGTGGTAGTGTCGAGTTTTTGTTTGAGGGTCGAGGATCGTGTTTTACTCGGTTGTGATCGAGGATTTCCCAGTTCGTGTTGTTTGATGGGTTTGATTGTTGCGTTCATGCTGTTAGACGTATTGGTGTTGGATCGAGGAAATACTAGAAGAAAGAGTTCTACAAAGGTATTTTACCCAATCTCTTGTTTGTTCTTTAGAAGCATGTTGTAATTCTATCCTTAAGCATAACTGTTCTGTTTGATTGTAAATGTTTATGTTCTTTTACAATGGGATTTGGAACGATCTGCTTCCGCTCACTGGTTCTCTAGATTTAAAGTTCATTCACATAATATATCTATAGTAAGGGGAATACAACTATGGGATTTAGTGGAGTGACCCATTAGTTAATGAATGAGGGTTAATTCAGTGTAAAGAGTTTAGCCAATTAATCTCGGATCATTGGAGCCCATGATCTGTAGGTCCACGAGGTCCGCCTACTAGCTCGTAAATGGATTAGCCTTATAGTAGCGTGATAAGTTAATTTGAAGCGTTCAAATTAGAATTAAGGGAATTAGTAATTATATGTGATATAATTACACGTTTAATTTTAGAATTAAACGAAATTGGAGAATCAATTGATATTCAAATATGATTTAAATATTAAATTCATGAATAGGGATTCATGACGGTGGAATTTGAGTAAAATTAATTTAATATTTGATATTAAATTAATTAGAATTAATTAATANAAATTAATTAATGAATTAATTTTGTAAAATTAATAAAATTTTTCAATTTTGAAAACAAAATTGATTTTGGAAATCAATTTGAAAACTTGAAAATGGAAAAGTGGGAAAACTCCACTTTCACCATGTAGTAGCTCATTCATTTCCCACCTTCATCTTGAGTCAAATTTCCAAAGCATGAGCTGCTCTTCATGCAGCTATATTTTGCATGATGGTTCTGCAATAAATAGAGAAAATTGAAGTGGAAATCAGGCATGCAAACTGATGTACTTGTTGAGTTTTGCTGAAAACTTGAGAGGTTAAAGAAGGTGTTCTTCAAGTTGCATCAATGATCTTATTCTCCAAATTCTCTTTATTCAAGCTTATTTTGAGTCCCACAACTCAATTTAAAGCTCCAAGAGAATAATAGGGAAGGCCTTAAGGTAGTTCATAAGAAGATTTGGAGAAGATTTGCAGCTGAATTCGAGTTTAAAATGGTTCCACAAAGGTATGTCTTGAAACCCTCTTATTAATTTATGAGCATGCTTAATTTATTGCCAAAATTAATGAATTAGAATGCTTATTGATTCTTATTACTTCTGCTGCATGCTAATATACTCTAACAGTTGATTGTTTGAACCGAAAGACAACGTCATCTAAAAGTAGAAGAAAGTTATTCATAGTAAAGCAAATTGAACAAGAAACTTTGTGCTCATGATGCTTGTTCCTATTCATCGAACATTCATGTCGCGAACTCATCCTTGAAATTGGTCCATTCATCGAACATTTCAATAAATTGTATATTTTCATCGCCGAGCTTGTTAGATGTAGAATCTTCATAATCCGTTGTTTCAGACATTGTAGTTTGGCCTATCTCCCTTGTTATCAGGTTGCGTAGCAGGCAACATGCCGTTATTGTTCTATATTGGATTTTAACTGGGTAGTAGGAATTCCCACGTAGTATCGCCCAACGACCTTTGAGTACACCAAATGCTTTTTCTATGCAGTTTCTAGTGGATGAATGTTTCATGTTGAAAAATTCCCGTGGATTAGTCGGTGCACTTTTAACACCACACCATTCTGAAAGATGGTATCGCTCTTCCCTATATGGTGCTAAGAATCCCTTGGCATTGGGATATCCAACATTATATAGGTAATAATAAACCTAGGCATGGTATACAGAAAATTAGTGGACAAACTATTTGCTATTGAATCCAGGTAGTGCAATCACAAAAGTCTTATACTCTTGGGAACCTTCAACCCATGTGGTCGAGAAATTGCATCCCTAGGCACTCTAGAATCTGTCTCTTATACACATCTAGATGTGTATAAGAGACAGGGTATACACAAAATTAGTTGGCAAACTATTTGCTCTTGAATCCAGACAGTGCAATCACAAAAGCTATACTCTTGGGAACCTTCAACCCATGTGGTCGAGAAATTGCATCCCTAGGCACTCTAGAATCAGCTGCAGACCCTTCCCACTCTGGCAGCACAAATATGAACTCACCAGTTGGAGAACACCTGACAAGCACATTCGTGGCTATCTCACCTTTTCGAGTATGATAGTAGGGACGATCAACTGCACTTACATTTACCTTGATTTATGTGTCATCCAATGTACCCGTGTTCTGTACGGGATCATACATTGACAAAGGGATAAACATTTGCTAGTTTCCTAAAAATCTAGAACCTAATATTTAACTGGGAGTGGAATTAAAATTTTTGTAATACCTTAAACCATTTCCATCTATTGTCAGTGCAGTCGCTCGTGATAGGCTCCGATTTTTTCAACAGTAACTCATGAAGTTGTAGTACTGTGGTCAAAACGGACCTAAAATTCCCGTTCTGATAAAATGCATACTGTCAGTGTAGTATTTGAAATAAAGATGTTATTGAGGTTTATTCAATAAATTTTTTATTGAATGTGTGAATTGCACTTGTTAAAAGCTAAATTCAATAAATTAATGAACCTTTAGCTATGGCATGAATACTTGAACTTTATGCAGAGACATAAAAGTTGATCAAGTTCAAGTATATAGCCAAAATAGTCTATAAGTATACAGATAGGGTTAGGTACCTTATCCTGGAGACATTATAGATGCGGCTCACTTTGTATATGATACAAACAATGTGATCCTAAAATCGTTCATGTAGAGACATGCAAATGGGAGCATCTTATGCAAAAGATGTTTGCATAAGATCGAACCATGAAATAGTCACTTTTCATTATAACGCCATTTACTGTTAAGACTGACTATTTCATTTCGATGATCTAAGGTAACCCGATCTTAATATTAAGCTAACTATGAACTCCTATTTACTCGAGATTATCCTTTAATCTGCATGGGTGAGAGTGACTCAACATTGCCACTCAATAAGCCTTCTACTTTAGGGGTAAGACCAGGTAAATAGCTAAGAACATAGTCCCGTAAGATTGAATTCACCCCTACCCAATTTCAAGGTTAGCAGATAGGTTGTTTCCTTAAGTATTGACTCATAGTCTTGAACAAGGGCCTCACCCTCTCTATGACTGAAAGGGGCTCAGTTTATTAGTAGGACCATAAACCAATTGTTCATTAGTGGATCGATGGAGACTTAAAGAGCAAGATGTATTACAGGAGTAAAACAGTAATTTTGATCCAATTGTAAATACGAAAAATTTGTGAAGGATCGACTTACTAATCATAGTTAAATCAAGTGGACAGAAATATATCTACAGTAAGGAAAGGTGTAGCTACTGGGCTTTAGTAGAGTGTCTTGGTAGTTAATAAATGTTGGTTAATTTGGTTAAAAGAGTTTATTCAATTAATCTTGAATAGTTGGAGCTCATGATTTGTAGGTCCATTAGGTCCCCCTTCTAGCTCATACCAGACTAAACCTTAGAACAGTGTGATGAGTGAGTATGAAGTGTTCATATTCGAACTAGGGAATAAGCGTTAAATATATGTGATATATTTCACGGCGTATCATTCAATTGGGAATTGAATGATAAAGAGAGAGTTGGAGATATTTAAATAAGATTTAAATATCAGAATTATGAATAAGGATTCATCGAGATTAGTGTTAGATTTAATAACTGAATATTAATTAAATTAATTAAATTTAAAATTAATTATTTGAATTAAATGGAATTAATCAAAGTTGGTCAAAGTCAAATGTTTACTTCACCAAGCTTTGAAGGTCAATGGTCAAAAATTGACTACACTAAGTGGGAAATTCCAAAATCAATTTTGAATTAAAATTGTATTCAATTATTATTTGACTAAAGTCAAAGGTTGATTTCAAAATAGTCAAAAGTCAAAATATTGACTTCACTTAGTGGAAAGATTCAAGAATGATTTTTAATGGAAAATTTTAACTTTTTAGTGAATTAGTAAGTAATTCATTTGATAAAATGTTGATTCCACAAAATGCCACTTATCTCACAAAATTGAGTGCATTTTGAAGTGTCAAAATTTGGTTAACTCAATTTTGCATGAATTCATGAATTGCATGCAATTGCTCTATGAATAGGATGCTTTGATAAAGATTAAGTTCTTGGTGATTTAGTGAATTTCAAGTTAGTTGAAAAACAAAATTTTCTTAACAACTTAGAGATTCTAAAAGAGTTTTAGAAATTAAGTCCTCAATTCTCTCTCAATTTCTATACTAAATTCATCCTTATTTTAGTCACTCACCGAATCCCACCATCCCGTTCTAAGACCGAAGAATAGTCAAGAAGACTCTCATGGTGATTTATAGCTGTTTCGTGAGGAGATTGGAGTGGAATTGGTGGTCAATTTGGAGCTACAATTGTTGTATCTCTAACTTTTCATTTACATTTATTTGCATGCTTGTTGCTTATAAATTAGCATAATTAAAGTACTAAAGATCCATTTTACTTCCATTGTGCATGTACATGTTCCAACAATTGGTATGAGAGTATGCTTTTAGTACTCAATTATTGTTAATTTTGAAATTGGTGAGTAATTATTCATGTGATAAATGTATGTGTGCTAAAATGGATAGTTTTGGGTTTTGACATATTTTTTCTCTTCCCGTTTGTAATAATTATTGTAATTGTCCGGTGATTTATGGGCTTTAATGTGTGAAAAAAAGTGTAATTTGTTGAGAATCATTGGAGTTAAAAGTAGGCTGTAATTTCAAGGTGTTCAGAGCAAAGTACAAGCTGAAACCAAAACAGAGAACTGGTGCTCGAGCATCGAGAAGCGAGTAAGCGTTGTCCAAGGAGTGAGGTTTGGTTCAAGCTGCTTCCACATGATTAAGGCCAGTTTGTATAGTTCAGAATGGTTCAAGTTAAACTTCAAGTTATTATTGTAATAATTTAGTGTTAAGCTTGTTTAGGATGCCAAAACCGGTCCATTTTAGTGTAGTTATTTAATTATGCATTGTGAATGTATGGACCAAATAACTTATCTGCTATGTGCATATTGTATGCCATGTAGATTTAAAATTCCACCATAGGATAAGCATGTAGCATGCATTAAAAGTATGTTATAAGTGATAACGTATAGTATGCAGTTTAGGGTTCTATGAGTTATAATATAAGTTGTTATATTATTGCATGGAATGAATGATTATATAATTGTTGTATAAAGCATGTTAAATGCTTGTTATAGGGTTATTGTCTTTTTTTATAAGTGTCATAAAAGCAGATAAACTTTAAAATCTATAACAAAGATAAAATGCATGCTCAACTAGGGTTAACAAATGACATCTTGTTTTAAATAGTTAAAATAGGTCGTTATCTTGTAAAACTTTAATTACAAACTCACTTGGGCTAAATCCTGTCTAAGATTAGAGGTACTTGAATTGACAGTTTACGGAACACCTGCTACATGGGGATTTTAACCGGTTCTTGAGTGCTGTTAACTCGATTTTATGAGCATGTGTGAGCGATGTAAGGTAATAAATTAGTTTATCACTTAGACATCGTAGGTTAATCCAAATATAAAAGTTATACTTTGATAAACACCTAGACTTAGGTTATATTTATTAGCCGAAATATACCTAAGTAAACATTTACCCCAAAAAAATAGAACAATTTAGTGGGAGATTAATAATATATATGATATATTCTTTTAGCTGTCATGTCTTTAAGAGTTCATACTGTGAGATCCATGCTCGATTTTGTATCGCTTTTACCGTGACTGCTCCATTCGGAAAGTATATACATGGGTCAATAACAAGGTGAATAAGGGAAGTAGTTCATAATAAGTGGGTGAAGGAAATGTGTCAACATATCATACGATCTCTTCCATTAAGTTGCACCGTGAGATTCTTATGTTCCACCCGCATGTCGTTTTTAGACGACCACCAATTTGGAGGGTTATAACATAGGGATCGAAACATCGCAAACTTCATAAATGAATAGGATTTCTTAGTTCCTTCTTTAGAATTATCTTCAAATTCAGGAGCATATTGATACCGTTCTTTGAAATATGAAAATGGAAGGTTACACTTATAAAATTTACCAAGTATTAGTAAGTTCTTGACCAAAAATGACAACTAAATAACTATAGGAATAAAGAGTTATTCTGGTATTAGTATTTAGACAAGAATGTCTTGCTTCAGTGAAGGAGTATTTGACTACCCCTCGGTGGCATCTATTCTGACTCACTAAAGTATCGTTGAAAATAAATAATGAAATTTGGGTACATTATTACTTTTGCTAAAATTTGATTGGATTTAGAACCAATTTACTAATAGAATTTATCTATAGACTAACATGTCGAATTCTTCTTTTCAAATACTCACTCAATAAATTTTACGGTAAAAATTATTCAACATAAACGCAATACTAACAAATGATGATCTTAATTCATTTTAACATAGGAATGTCCTCAAACTCCCAACTCAAACCAAATTGTTTGGAGTGCTTATGACAGATGGAATAGGACAAATGATAAGGTCTGAATCTATATCTTAGCAAGCATATCTGATGTTCTAGCTAAGAAATACGAGAGCATGGTCTCTGCTAAAGGGATCATGGATTCATTGTAGACATTGTTTGGATAAGTTGTCAACCACGATACTCTCGATGATGTCTATAATAACAACATAAAAGATAGAACCTCTCTTAGAGAACATGTTCTAGATGTGTTGAAAGTAGTAAACAATACTATCATAGATGAAAAAGCTAAGAAAGCACAACAAAGTAAATATGATTTACTTGTTGTTGAAATATGTTTAGTGGAAAATGATAAATTAACCTGGATATTAGATTCAAAGACTGCTAATCATATTTGCACTTTTGCTTAGGAAACCAGTTCCTGAAGACAACCTATCGAAGGTGAGACAATCTTTAAAGTAAGAATCAGGAAGGTTGTCCTAGCTAAAGCAGTAGGAGATATGAAGTTGTTTGTTGAAGATAGATTCATTTGACTTGAAAATGCATTTTATGTTCCTGCTATGAGGAGGAAATTAATATCTATCTCATATTTTCTAGAACAAAGGTATAAAGTCTTTTTTGGAATTAATGAAGTGTTCCTTATCCCAGAAGGTTTTAAAATATGTTCAACATAACTTGAAAATAACTTATATGTGTTAAAACTAATAGAGGCAAAAGCTGTTTTAAATATAGAGATGTTTAAAATAGTTGTAATTCAAAATAAGAGGTAAAAAATTTCTCCTAATGCCTATCTTTAGCACCTAAGACTTTGCTACATAAATCTCAATAGGATTGAAAAATTGGTTAAGAGTGGACATCTAAATCAGTTAGAAGACAACTCTTTACCTTCGTGTGAATCTTGTCTTGAGGGTAAGATTACCAAAAGATCTTTTAAGGTCATAGAGCCAAAGAACCCTTAGAGCTCGTACATTCAGATCTCTATGGTCCGATGAATGTCAAGACACGAGGAGGGTATGAATATTTCATTAGTTTTATTGATGACTATTCTAGATATAGTTATGTTTACCAAATGCACAATAAGTCTAAAACTCTTAAAAAGTTCAAGGAGTATAAGGCAGAGGTTGAGAACCTATTAGGTAAAAAGTTTAAAACACTTAGATCAAATCGAGGTGGTGAGTATGTGGACTTGAAATTCCAGAACTATTTGGTAGAACACAAAATTCAATCTCATCTCATAGCACTCGGTATACCTCAACAAAATGGTGTAGCGGAGAGAAGAAATAGAATCCTTTTGGACATGGTTTGTTCAATGATGTGTTATGCTCAATTGCCTAATTCATTTTGGGGACATGCAATAGAGACTGTTGTTTATATTTTGAACATGGTTTCTTAAAAAATTGTTTCCAAAATACCTTATGAGTTGCGGAGAGGATGCAAAGGTAGTTAAAGTCACTTCAGGATGGGGATGCCTGACACATATGTTGTCACATAATCCAAAAAGGTTGGAACACCATTAAAAAATATGTCTATTTGTAGGATACCCTAGAGAAATGAAAGATGGTTTATTTTATAATCCTCAAGATGACATAGTATTTGTATCGACTCGATACATTCTTAGAGGAGAACCATGTAAGAAATCATCAACATCGTTGTAAGCTAGTATTGAATAAAATTTCCAAAGAAACTATAGATAGATCAATAAGAGTTGTTGATCAAGCTGGTCCATCAACAAGAGTTGTTGATGAAACTGGTACGTCTAGTTAATCACATCCTCCTCAAGAGTTGAGAGTGCCTCGACATAGTGGGAGGGTTGTTCAACAGTCTGATCGTTACATGAGTTTAACAAAAACTCAAGTCTTCATACCTGATGATGGCTTGGGGATCCATTGACCTTCAAACAGGCAATGAAGATATGGATTGAGACCAATGGATAAAAGCCGTGGACCTCGAAATGGAGTTTATATACTTCAATTCTATCTAGAAACTTGTAGATCAACCAGATGGGGTAAAACCTATTGGTTGCAAATGGATTTACAAGAGGGAACGAGACTAAGCCGGTAAGGTACATACCTACAAGGCTTGACTTATGGAAAAGTGGTTTACCCAAAGAGAGGGGATAGATTACTAAGAAACCTTCTCTCTGGTTGCCATGATTAAGTCAATTAGCATACTCTTGTCCATAGCTGCCTTTTATGATTATGAAATATGACAAATTGATGTCAAGACAACCTTTCTGAATGACTATCTTGAAGAGAGTATCTTTCTGTCTCAGCTAGAGGAATTAATTGAACTGGATAAAGAGCAAAAGGTTTGCAAGCTTAAATTGTTAGGTTTTATGTCCTAAAACTCATGGTTTATAAACAATAAACTAATTCTGTAAAGTTTTTATTGAATATATAAATTGCTTATTTCGTTTTAAATAAATCCAATAAACTAAAAAGATCCATGACTATTATATGAGTACTTAGACTTTATGTGGAGACATAAAAGTGGATCAGGTTCAAGAAAATAGTCAAAATGATCTATAGTATATGAATAAGGTTGGGTGCCTTATTCTGGTAACACTATTGGATGTGGTCCACTCTATAGCTGTTACAAAGAATTGTAAAGTGCTACAGACAAAGTGATCCTAATTCATACATGTGATGACATGAGGAGTGGGGGTGTCCTGTGCAATGAGTTTGCACAAGATCAGACCACAAAATAAGTCATTCTTACTTTCTAACGTTGTTTACTGTTTAAGATTGACTATTTCAAAATGATGACCTAGGTAACATGACCTTAATCTTGAGCTAACTACGAACTCCTGTTTATTCAGGATTATACTTAGATTTGCATAGGTGAAGGTTGGCTCGACAGCGCTGGCTCAATAGCCTCCCATTCCAGGGGTAAGACCGGGTAGATAGCTAGGGACATAAGGTGCAAGATGGAATTCATTTCTACCCGCTTTCAGGGATAGTACAGAGATTGTTACCTTAAGTGATGACTCCGGGTCTTGAACAAAGGATCCTACCCTCTCATTGGCCCGAGAGGAACTCAGTTTGATGATCGGATCACAAACCAATTATTCATTAGAGGATTAGTGGGACTTAAGGAACAAGAGGTAATCTTGGGGGTAAACTACGGGCTTTAGTGGAGTGACCTAGTAGTTAACAGATGAGGGTTAATTAAGAGTAAAGAGTTTAGCTAATTAATCTCGGATCGTTGAAGCCCATGACCTGTAGGTCCAATAGGTCCTCCTACTAGCTCATAAACAGATTAGCCTTAGAGTAGCGTGATAAGTTGATTTGAAACGTTCAAATTAGAATTAAGGGAATTAGTAATTATATGTGATATAATTACACGTTTAATTTTAGAATTAAATGCAATGTTTTTTTTTTAGCACCGCAATGTAGTGAACGCATTTTTCCAGGACCGATGCCACCCCCAAACTTAGAGGTTGGCAGCACTCTCGCCGTAAAGCTAAAGAAAAACTTAACAGGAATGCGGTAACAAATGTTTGAGCAGAGGTTTGCGCATAATAAAGCTTAGACTTTCAAATTTTGAAGAAGCTATCAGAAGTAAGGTGAGCTTTGCAATGTCTAGTTAGCGGATGTAGTGAATTATACATACCATCATAGATGCATCGCAAAGGAAAGCAATCGGACAAAGAGAATTTCAAAAGGATAATGCATAAAAGATAACAAGAAAAGAACCTCGAGTAGAATAACACTTGCGACCATGCTTTGGAATTCATGCGGTCAAAGCCATGCGCTGAATGTTGAAGAGGATTCTTCTATTGCAACTGCACACCGAGGAGAATTATTGTTGCACCTATAAGGGGAAAACACACCATATCCAAGGAAGCAGCTGCATATTCAAAATAACAATAAAAATAAACTAAACTAAGAAAGCGAGATAAAGATAGAGTAGAAGACGTCCTTAGAGAAATTGGAGTGATGTCACCGTAAGGAGTCTTCCATGCAGAAGATTGCTCTCAGCTGCTTAGGTTAAGAGGCTCGCCCTGACCATTGGAACTTCCGACAATTGTTAGGCGCATGTTGGCCACCATGTGCTTAGAACTACCTTCAGCTCATGATTGCCTTCTATCTTGGGGCCAATACTGGCTTTCGGCACATCGTCTACACTTCAATATTGTTTGCAACTTGGTCGCACAAGCTACAATACTCCCAAGGTAGAAAGGTTGCCTCTGAAAACACAAAACTTAACAAACTATTAGCTGCCAAGTCCCCGGCAACGACGCCAAAAACTTGGTGATGTAAATTTGGTAACGCAATATGCGATGCATGTCTTAGGTTATGCGTTGGTCCTCATGTGTCGGTGGTCATGCGTTGGAATGGATTGTATGCGTTGATCTCTTATGCAATGACCATGCGTTCCTGTCACAATTTTTCTTGTGCTCTCGCCAAGTATAACGAGATCACAAGTTTCTCGGGTGACCCGAGGTCGAACTCAGGGACTTGTATCTAAATATTATCCGGTAGTGTGTTTGCGGCGAAGAATAAAAGAATTTGAGGTTGAAAGGCTACGCATTACTCCTACTCCTAACTAACAGATTAAGCGGTGGAAGTATGACTGAGAGGTAAAGACACGAAAAATGTTAATGCGTAGTAAAATGCATGGAAAAATAGATGAAAAGGCAAGGATGTCTTCACTGCAACACTAACCTTGATCACAAGGGCAAACCCAGCAAACGCAAGCTATGCGATCATGCTATACACACTTGACGTAGACACATGCGATGTATATGCGATAGTGCCGAGAAGCCTATTTCTAAGCCTCTATATCCCATTCACATGCTCTCACACATAAGCGAGATGACCGCATACCACCATATCCTACTTAAAGGGTGTATACGTTGTGTAGTAGCAAACGGAGCTTATTCCTAAGTTCCCCATTCTTGCTTATGCGATCCAATCCGCTCTCTCGAGTCTTAGATTAGGTTTTTAGGCTACTCTTCCAAATATCTCTAAATGATGAATAATGCACTCATAAGACAAGGTAATCACATAAACCTGGCTGACTCAAGATTATTCCTACCTCTAGTGAACACTTGCTTAATGCGATCAACTACTTACCTTCCCGGGCAATTAGTTGTTGCTGATTCTACTCATACACAAGCATTGTCCACTGATAGACAAACGTTGCTACAGCTTCACACTAAGCAAATAAGATTTTCTCACAACACTCGCACAACGCACACCTTCCGGTGGTTTGCTACATGTTTCATATCCCTATGCCGCATGATTAAGTATGCGATACTCTAGCAATCTTACTCAGTAATGCAATGAAAGTAAATGATGCTAAGTAAATGAAGATGGAGATGGAATCGTAGGACAATATAGAAATGCATTGATCACAAAATGTATTAATTCCTTAAGCCAAAATGTAATACAATACAAGGATAGAAGAGATATGGAGGGCGGATGGAAGCAATGTCTTGCTTCCATCGGATGTATGTCAAGGCTGCCAGTGGTGCCATGGATGGGCAGTGGAGTAGATTGTCTCAAGCTCTAACTCTGGCGAAGGCTCCGATCGTCACTCGGAATGATTGAAGGGGATGAAGAACCCTCAAGCTATCTTCTCACGCTTTGATCTGGATTACAAAGATTTGCCCTCAGGCAGAAAACCCCAGATGGGGAAACCCTGGATGATTTGAAATTCTGCTCAACAACTTCTATTTATAGAGCTTGATAGCCGACAACATTAATGGACCTGCTTTGAATCTGACACTCGCGGCGTGATGGTCCTTTTCTGAATCTCTGTTGCTAATGGCGTGGTAGGTGAAATGTCAACATCACCTTTTGATACTCCCGAGGT
This sequence comes from Benincasa hispida, assembly GCF_009727055.1. Lineage (NCBI taxonomy): Eukaryota > Viridiplantae > Streptophyta > Magnoliopsida > Cucurbitales > Cucurbitaceae > Benincasa > Benincasa hispida. Next base: position 30,656,951 of record NC_052360.1, read on the forward strand.
ATGCATTCATGTTTGGATTCCGAAGTATCAACGTATTCCACCACTCTTGCGCTCATCCCTCTATTATGGTTATTATTATGTAGCCGCAATCTCTCTGCGATGACCGCTTTTGCTTGACAGCAGCAACTTTTATGCGATGGACGCATGCGGTTGATGGTCACAACATCCATGCGTCAAACGTATGTGTTTGCCTCTGCGATGGAGAGATTCCCCGCATGCGATCGTCTTTGCGATAGCCTGACTTCTGCGTATGTGATCGATATCTGCGGTTGCTACAAAAATAAACAATTGAACGCATAATAGTGGGTTAGCCGAGATTCTTAATGCCGATAGATGCAAACTCATTTTCTCATGAATTCTAAGTATAATCGCCGCATCTTCTACTTAACAGCTCTTATAATTCTAAATAAAAGGCTTATAATGATGTGCATTTCTGCTTGTCATCAAGTAGCGTGATAAGTTGATTTGAAACGTTCAAATTAGAATTAAGGGAATTAGTAATTATATGTGATATAATTATACGTTTAATTTTAGAATCAAACGGAATTGGATAATCGTTTAATATTGAAGTATGATTTAAATATTAAATTCATGAATAAAGGTGACAAATTAATTTAATATTTGATATAAAATTAATAAAATTATTTAATTAATTTATTAATTTTATTAGAAAATTAATTGATGAATTAATTTTGTAAAATTAATAAAATTTCAATTTATAAATTAAATTGATTTTTTATTTTGAAAATCATATTTGAAAAGAAAATAGAAGAGGAATATTTATAGAAAATCAAGACAACGTCGCAATGCTAGAAATAGCGTTGCAATACTGAAGGGGAGTGTCAAGGTAGAAGTTCAACGCTATCTCGCGCACGCGTTTCGCACTCCGTCTGTCAAAGTTCGTAGCGTTGCAACACTCTAGGAGAGCATTGCAACGCTGAGCATTCTATTGTATAGCGTTGGGTTGGAGCGTTGTGTAGCGTTGCAACGGTGACGATGTTCTAACTCCGGAGCGTTGCAATGCTTGGGACACTGTTGCAACGCTCCCCTGCATCACGATCTACTGCCTCCAAGCATTGCATGAGTTTCAGACCTAGGCAAATTACAAGCGTTTTGATGCTCAGTTAGGGCCATTTGGTCTTTTCAACTCCTTGAAGTCCGGATGCTCAAATCAACTCCAAATTGCTTCAAATTAACCCCGTTCTTCACCAAATGATTAGTTCTACCTCTTGATTGCTCGATACCTACAAAATAGGGAAATAAATACGTAAAATCCAATAACGAGCCCAAATTAAGAGAGTTATCAAACACCTCAAACTTAAGTCTTGCTCGTTCCGAGCAAGGTAGAAACACACAAACAAAAAGAATATAAAATAATTAAAGACATGCTAGATTAATTCGCAATGTTGTTACTCCCGTCTCAACAGTCAATTTGAATGAAATTTGTAATCAAGAACGAAATTCAATTATGATCAATCAATGAAGAACAAGTTTTGGAATGGTTCTTAATCTATTCATGCATCACCGGTCCTAGTGTTTTGCTAGTTAAGCTTGCACAGTCCAGAAAAGTTTTAAAAAGTCCTCATCCTGTTTTCCCCTACTCTAATTCGATTATCGATCTCGGACATACTACACTTGCAAAAAATGGAAAACACTAGGACAAGGGTGCCTATACATACACACACAAAAAACATAAAAGACATTTATTTTACCTAGAGGACTAGCTTTCACACCCCACCGCCGCGAACCTATCTACTCTTTTCTCGTGGACCCTAACTAGACACGACGGAGGTAGCTCTTTTCACCTCTATATATGCACACACACACTATTTTTTGCAGGCACACCGACTTATGCCTCATTTTTTTTTACCAGAATTGTAACTAATTTGCTTTTCTTTCTTTTTTTTTTTTTCCCTCTCTCTCTTTTTTCCACATAGGCCATATTTTATCCACTTAAAACAAGCGTGATTACTCCTAAGTCAAAGGTGGACATTTCGGGGTGATAACAAAAATACAAACTAGATAACCCAATTCTAAGCACACAAGACTTTAATTTCGCAAAACAATGATTTAAATATGCATGAGAAATAAGAATTTTTTTTTTTTTAAATTGGGCTAAAATCATGATCATGCTTTCCTAACGTTTTTTCATGCAAATTTTATTACAGAAAGAGTGTGTCATAAACTATCATGATAACAACAGAGCAAACATCAAGCAAAGCAATCAAAGCGCATAAACATTGTCTGAGTATAACATTCCCCTAAGCTAGTAAAATCTACCCGACAGGTACCCTACCCCTAACTTAAAATGATACATCGTCCCCAATGTATCTCAAATATAGTTTAATGAGTACAAAGACAAGGGAACAGAAAACCTCCCCTAAAAACATAGTCGCGCACGGGATCGCCTCTTAAAAAGATGCTCTTCTCCTCTAGATCGTCCCCACAAAACGAAAACAAAAAGAAAGCTAATCTAGAAAAAAAATAAAGAAAGCAGTAAATTTTTATCGCCTGGCTTCCTCTAGGAAGGGCAATTTTTTAACGTTGATTGCTCGACGTGACCTGTCCTCTGTCAAGGCATGAAAAAATTCTCGTATTTCTTTGGTATCTTCTTGGATGAATCAATATAGCCTGATAAGGCTATAAGACTCTTCATCTTTTGAAGAGAGCTAGACAAGTCGAATTTGGTCTTTTTAATTTTGTTTGAAAAAAGGAAAAAGAAAAATAAAAAAACTCAATGACTGACTCAACTGAAAATAAAGACTCTGACTCAACTGACACTTGAGAACATGAAGAACAAATATATATATATATATATACCTGACGGCAGATAGGGCAAGGTTTTTCAACCTCTAACTCTATCACCTAGAAATTGACGAGTTTAGGCTCAGATTCTCTATAGTCCTCACAAACTGGTTCTAAACATGACATGCTATCCTCCAACTCATCCTTAATGTCAACATGGATTACCTCATTGTTGCATGCCTCGGTGTTGTCATAAGATGTGTGTAACAAGGGTTCCTATCTTCTCTCAACTGAATCAGAAGATTGAGTGACTAAGTCTCTCAAACTCTGAAGATCAGCTCCAACCTCAGTTTGAAAATTAAAGCTCTCCTGGAGGTCACGGATCTCCTGCTTAAAAACAATATTGTTAATAGAAAGTTGTCTAATCATATCTTCTAATGACGTACCCGAGTCGACGGTATGAACATGCATCGTCATGTCGGATGTGACAGGGTGTGAATCATATGGAACTGGTCCTATCCTAGGTTTCCATAGCCATAAGACTCCTCTCATCTAGGCCAATGAAAATCATCATCCATATAACTAGGATACCCTCCCATGGAGTAGTCTTGTGGCATAGGGCTCCACTGCAAACTTGGGCAAGGTTGCTCAAGGTGATCAGTCCTACATGCTTGCACCTACTACAGGTTACCTGCAACCAACTGACTAACGAAAGAAGTTAACTCAGCAAGTTAACCTCAGAGGTCACGAACCTCGTCACTAAGTCGAGATGTTTCACTCAATTGTCCCCATCCTTGTTGATGATATCTGTCCATGCTTAAAATACTGACACAAAAAGGAAGACAAATCAAAAGCAAAAGAATAATCTAACTAGATATTTAACTAACAAAACGTCAATGGCTTCCCCGACAACGATGCTATTTTTGACATGCTCGAAACTTACGTCGTTAATAAGCTTTAAACTTGATCAAAAGAAAATTTTTATATATCGAACTATTCCTATTACTACTGAAATGTAGTAACAGTGGTAAGTCCGAGTCGATCAGCAGGGAAGCACAATTTGTTTCGTTAAGTTAATGTTCTAACTAGAGCGGTAAATGGGGGGTTTTGTGTGGCTGAGATATATGCATGAAATTAAAAATAAAAAAGTAAATATAATCTAGAATAGGAGTATATCTAATTTCTAGAGCAAGAAAGAGTTTCCTATGCAATTTCTTTCATTAGGCATCAATTAATTACACTGAATATGTCAACCCCTTAACATATTAGAAAATCTAATAGCCCAATTAGCCAAATTCAATATTAAACCAAATTAGCCCCTAGTTCCATTTACAACTCTTCCTTCTTAGCGGTATACAAGTTAAAATTGAATTTCATTACAAAAAGGTTCAATTGTTGAGACATACTACAAACTGGAAAAGCCATATCTCATAGCATGATTTTTTGGAAAATATTATATTAGGGCATACATGCATTTGGTCAGAAAAAGTATAGACTTTACACGTGCGATCCTAATATGCGCAACTAAATCAATCAATATATGCATAGGCTAATTTGTCAGATAAATTTATAATAATTCCATTAAGATTCAATCAAATCATCCCAAAGAGTTCACAACAATTCAGTTAAATTAAATAGAAAACCTTCAAGAAAATAAACATAGAGCTCTTGCTCAATCTTAACAGATACGAGTTGCTCAATCAATCGTATTCAACATATTTATTTATTTGTAGTTATTTACGATTATGACTCTAGGGTTTAGAGTAGTACGCTTTATAAACTCTTTAACCTTAGAGGCGCCATTTTGATGTAATTTTCTGAAAACATTCTCTCTAATAATACTGTTCTCCCTCTGCCCGTGGACGTAGCTAACACTGTTAGTGAACCACATATATCTGTGTGTCGATCTTCTCTATCTCTACGTTTCTTTTTGTGTTCTTTAATTGTCAATTTCATAACAGATAGGAGTTACCTCTTAATTCATAGATAAATCTGAGATACAAATCCAATCCATTTATTACAACCCAAAGTAAAAAGAAAAACTAACCAAAAGACACTAAATTCTGAAGGGAAAGGAAGAAGAATGAAGTTTGACTTCAGCCTCCATTAGTTCACCCTCCAAAAATTAGCATCTTTCTACCTAAAACCAAAGCGGAATATTTATAGAAAATCAGGACAGCGTCGCAATGCTAGAAATAGCGTTGCAACGCTGAAGCGACTGAAAGGGAGCATTAAGGCAGAAGTCCAACACTAGGGGTAACAATATCTCGTACGTGCGCTTCACACTCTATTCGTCAAAGTTCGCGAGAGCGTTGCAATTCTGAGCATTCTGTCGCACAGTGTTGGGTTGGAGTGTTGTGTGGCGTTGCAATGGTGGTGATGTTCTAACTCTGGAGCGTTGCGACGCTCAGGGCAGCGTTGCAACTCTCCCTTGCATCACAATCTACTGCCTCCAAGCGTTGCACGAGCGTCAGACCTAGGAAAATTACGTGTGTTGTGACACTCTAGTAGGGGCATTTTGGTCTTTTCAACTCTTTTGAAGCCCGGATACTCAAATCAACTTCAAATTGCTTCAAATTAACCCTGTTCTTCACCAAATGATTAATTCTACCTCTTGATTGTTCGATACCTACAAAATAAGGGAATAAACACGTAAAATCTGATAACGAACCCGAATTAAGCTAGGAACAATAGCTCTTTTTGAGAGCTATCAATCATGAATACATAATTTTGTATTTTCTTCTCCTATTAACATGCCTTCTAAAAAAAACATAGCAAACAACAGTGTAGTTTCAAGTGGCATCACAAATAATCAACCAAGCTTGAGTTATATTATTTAAAAGCCAAATTCACAAATTTCTTTCCCTTTTGAAATCAATTGAACACTCCCCTTAATAAAGGACAAAAAGACATTTAGCACATATCAACTTGAGAGTAGAAATATCAAATAAATTTTAGATTATAATTTTACTCCAAATACAATAACTCCCCATAAAAGGATAAACAATGATATGCATAAGAGGGGTACAAAACAATATAACAATATGGAAAAGTCAATTTCATTCAAACATGAAATTCATATATAAAATGTATATTACTCTGCCTAAAACCAAACACTTTCCTTCTAATAAGAAATATCAATTTAAATCAAGGAGATAAAATCAATCAAGTAATTCAAATAATCGGAATACCAAAATATCAAACATTATAACATAAACACCAATCGTTGAAAAACAAATGGTACTAAATAATAGCAAATCAAGATTATCACCTACTATGCCATACAGAGAACATTTAAACAAACATAACATTTGTAGCACTATATATAAAAGGATTAGACCAATTTTTAGCAAATCACAATTGGGGATTCAAGAAAATATCAATTCTATAACCCCTATGAAAAAGAATTTAACAACCTTTCTAAACAACATTACAACTCACATTATTTTCAACGTAGGACAAACAATACACTCAAAAAAGTTTGATTCAATAATGTACACTATAAAATATGAATGACTCATGCTCAAAAGAGCATCTAATATAACAACATATCTTAAACATCAGAATAATGACAATCTTTTGCAAGACTAAATATCCTTTTATTTCTCTACTTTCCAAGAAAAATATAAGGATAAAGAAAACAATTAATTGACCTAAAAAGCCAAATAATAAGCAATTTAGATAAATGCTAAAAATAGTTTTCTATGCTTCGTGGTGGCATTAAATCAAACAACATTGCAAGAAATCATTCAAACTTTTCAAAATCATTCCCGAGATATAATTTTCATAAAAGTACCAAAAGAATTATTATCTTAATAATTCAAAAAAAAATAAATAAAAGTTACCAAATAGACTATTCCCCTTTATAAGATTCAAGCAAGCCATAAAAGTTGCTCCATTTGAATTAATTCCTCATTTGAAGTTCAAGCAGTCAATTGTTTTTTGAAATCACACCTATAAAGAAAGCTCAACCAAAAGATTTTGGTACCCATTTATTGGGTTCTTCGTTGTTAGTGAGCAATGACTTTGGAACCCATTTCAAATTAGTTCTAAAATTAACAATATTCATTTTTGACAAATAATAAGTATTGAATTTATGACCAATTTTGCCACATGAATAACAAATCACATTATGAAAAAACTTATTTTTGACTAATTGATTTTGCATCTTATTTCTATTCAAGAAATTCTTTCTTAGGCTATTTTTCAATTTGAAACAATTTGGTCTAATATGACCTTTAACTCCACAAAAGTACAAAATTTGATTTTCCATGCACATCTCTAACATTTCTATAATTAGGCACAAATTTAGAACGATGCAAACATTAAGATTTTTCATGAACATGTTTAGGCGCCAATTTGATTTTTCAAACATAGGTTCAACCTTTTCATGCTTATTCACAAATTCCACATTATGAACACATTTTGATCTAGATGAAGTTGTTCATGCACAAATTTAGAATTTCCATGGGTATATCTAACTTTTTCATTCTTTGACATATATTTAAATTTAACTTTAGGCACATTGGGTAAAATATCATTAGACATACAATGGGTGCCTTTAAAAAAATAATACTCTTAGAAGTAGATGATGAATTTTCAAGTAATACTCTTAGAAGTAGATGATGAATTTTCATTCACATGGCTTAATCCCCTTTTATCATTCAAAGATTTATCCAAGTCAATAATTTTATCTACTTTTTATGCATCTATAGTCAATTTCTTTATGGACTCTTTTGCAATTTCAAGCTCTTTATTAGCAAGCAATTCTTTCTTTTTAAACATATGCAAAAAATCATTTTTCCCATGAATATCACATTCAAGAAATTTAATTTTGTCAATAAGAGACAATATATCTTTTTCTAAAGATTTATTGCTATTTTTCAAATCAAGAAATATACTTTCTAAACTAGCAATTTCATCTTTTAACTTTAAAGAACAAGATCTAATTTTCTTATTTTCATTCCTTAAATAATTCAAATCGATATTCATTTTACATGATAAAGATTTGAGTTCATTAATCTCATTTTCAAAAAACTTAATTCTATCATTCAATGCATTTTTCTCAACACTACCGACATCAATATTATTATGCAACAACATATTATTTGCTCCATTTTCAAGCAAGCATTTTCATTATCAAAGATTTATTTTTAATAAACGATGTCTCATTTCACATATTTAGAGCTAATTTTTCAAGATCACATTACATACTTTCAAATGCATCAAATAATTCATCATAAGATAGAGATTTGAGACGTACCTCATCTTCATCGGTCTCATCATTGGAGTCGTATTTCGAATGAGCAATCAAACACAAAAAGTATTTACCACATTTTTCTTTCTCTACTTTATGGATTTTTCCTTGGTTTTGATAATTATAATTTTCCTTCACATCAAATAATTCATTAGTAATACAAGGAGAATACTCATCTAATCTTTTTCAATCTAAAACTAGGCAATCTATTTTTTTAAGCAAGAGAAAATGTACCTTCAATGTATCAGTATCCTCGTTTTTTATACATATATATTAAAATAATATATAAAAAATTGTGTATCTTCAACGTATCCGTATCTTAGTTTTTTAGAAATTGACGAATAACCGTATCCAATCATATCCGTATCGTATAGCCGTATCCATGTCTGTGCTTCATAGATATCAAGAAAAATTCAAGTATCATATGCATATTCAAAATGTAGGATTTTATCACATATTTGTCTATCAAATACACAATATATGATATTCATGGTTTTGACATTAAAGGTAAGCAACTCATTACTCAATTCCAATTTTGACAAATCATGCATCTAAAGCAAACATAAAAGTTTTAATTTTATTTCTCCAAACATCATAATTTCTAATACCATCAAATAAAGGAGGTCTATCAACACAATCACCATTTAAAGTTGTCATAGCTCTAGCAATTAAGCTTTTCAAATAATTTTTCAAAATATTAATAAGATATTTCAAGCCAAAACAATATTTAAAAAATAGTTTTATTAAAAGAGCAACCTTTTTAATACCAATTGTTAGATTAAATAACTTAACAATAGGTGCCGAATGAAATAGTTTTTGATTAAAAAACAAGAGCGACCTTACTTTGATATCAATTGTTGGAGTGAAAAACTCAAATAATGAGTATCATCTGAAATGATTTATGAAAATATTTCTCTATTACAAGCCAGAGCAACTGATACTAATTGTAGGATAAGTATGACAACCCAAGATGAGGGTAAATAGGATTTAATCAAACTAATTAAATCTTTTTCATAATGTGGTTCAATTAAACAAATTAACAAACTTTTTACTAACAAATAAATTAAACAAAAAATTTATGCAATTACATTCAACCCAAAATAATCAGGAAGTTATAATACTACTTAAGCACCCAATTTGATTCTAATAACAAGATAAATAATGAATGTTGAAATTTAATAACTACCAATCAAAATATAAAAATATGATCAATTAACTTCAAGAACAAATATTTCAATTAATTTCATGTAATAAACTATACTAATACATTAATTGCAAAATTAGTATATAGAAATTAACACCCAAAATTTTTATATTGGTTCAGTTAAACTCGACCTACATCCACTTTTCTAAGCACCTTTTGGGATTTTGAATAAGAATCTCACCGATTCTTTCCACGAATTAGAGCCCAATCGCTACACTGTTCTTTTCTAAGCAAACTCAATTCTTTCCACGGATTAGGATCAAATTGTTACAACCGCTCTTTTTGGGATCAAGAGCAATCCTTACAAAAGTTAGAAAAAATTAAAGGGCACACTTACAACTCTCTCAATAGAGCGGATTTACAAGTTGACACAATAAATCAATCCTCACAACATAAAATATCTCTCATGAAAAAGATGAAAAGAATAAAATTGATACTTAGAGAGAACAACAATGGAGACTTTGTATTTTTAGAAAGGATTGAAAATCAATGAAGATTGTTGTTTTAGTTTTGGAGAAGATGTAGAGTTTAAAAAGAGATGTAGTAGGTGAAAACAAAATTCAATTTTGAATGGTGGAGATTTAAACTCAACTAGCTATTAGATACGAATAAAAAAAAAAATAAAATATAGTACATATATTTTAATAATTTCCTTTTAAAACCTAACAAAAAGTAAAAATACACAATGTGTCCAAAACTAGCCTTTAGACACAAACGTAAAATAATATTAAATTTATTTTTCTTTTTAAATTCAAATTCTTATTAAAACTAATCTAAAAATCAGAAACCCACCCTGTGTCATTCCTCTTATGCTCCACATATTATCGTACAACTAGGTCCAATTTGATGAGAAAAATGTTGTCACATCATCAGCTCGGGATTTTTTCGTTAAGTTTTTTTCGACTATATCTTCTTCGTTTGAGCTCCGGATTAAGTCATTATAAATGTGTTGGACCTGTTGTTTTAAGCCCTACACAATAGATACTTCAAAACATTAAAATTTTTAGTGAATAAAGAAAGTTTGTTATCATCAAAATATTAATTAATTTGAGATTAAATGCCAAAAAGTCAACATCTATGACATTGAACATCAACGGCTGTTTTGTTTCTCGAGAAGTTTTATTTCATTATGTGGCTGGTGAAACTAACTTGGAAAAACCTTTTGATGATATTGTCATACCGTAGTCTTTTGATCTTGTTGGTGTTCCTTCTATTATATTTCATGATATTGTACCTCCGGTTGTGGATAATGATTGTATTATGCCTGCTATGGATGATTCTTTTCAAGTTATTAATAATGCACCAATATATGTGAATGATGACTATCAGATTTGTGATAATATTATTGTGAATGATATTGAACTGCCCGTGTTTGATTCTTCTATGAATGATAGTTGTGACACAGGAAGAGTTGTGGAAACTCGTAGATCTTCTCAAGTCTCCAATCCTCCTTATTTAAGAGATTACCACTGCAATTTGTTGTTAGTTTCTGACCAGTTCGTTTTGAGTACTTCTAGCAAGTATCCACTGCAACAGTGTTTATCTTATACACATTTGTCTGATGAATATCGTGCTTTTGTTCTACAAGTTTCTGCTTCTTATGAACCTCATTTTTTTCATTAGGCTGTTAAGATTCCACAGGCTATGAATTCTGAATTGGCAATTATGAAGTCTAATCGAACTTGGTATGTTCTCTCTCTTCTTGCTGGCCACCATTTCATTGGATGCGTGGATTTATAAGGTAAAACATCACTTTGATGGTTCTATTGAGTACTATAAAGTTAGTTTGGTTACCAAGGGCTATACTCAGCAAGAATGACTTGATTATATTGGAACTTTTCACTGGTTGCTAAGATGGTTAGTGTTAAGGTTTTACTAACCCTTACTGCTTCTTATAAATGGCCCTTGATATAACTTGATGTAAATAATGCTTTTCTTCATTGGTGACCTTTTGGAAGAAGTTTATATGGATTTGTCTCTTGCTATAAGCACAATGTTGTTATACCTGAGGGGGACCGCTTAGTATGGCGTTTACATAAATCTATCTATGGTCTTAAGCAGACTTCTCGATAGTGGTTTGACAAGTTCTCTCATGCTTTACTTCTTTCTGGCTTTAGGCAATCCAAGTTTGACTATTCCCTCTTTATCAGGGGTTCTGATGCAAATTTTGTTGCTTTATTAGTTTATGCTGACGATATTGTTATCACAGGAGCTTTCTATTGAAATAATTGATAGTCTCAAAACTCATTTGAATGTTGCTTTCAAATTGAAGGACCTTGGTGATCTTAGATACTTCTTGGGTCTTGAACTTGCTCGTTTGTCTCAAGGTATCTTTCTCTCTTAGTGTCATTATGTTCTTCAGTTACTAGAGGATACTGGATTATTGGCTTGTGAGCCTTTACATTATCCCATGGATCCAAATCTTCGTTTATTTGTTGGTGAGAGACCTTTATTACAAGACCTTACTGCTTATCGATGCTTAATTAGGAAGTTCTTATATCTCACTAAATCCTGACATTGTTTTGTTGTTCACAAGCTTAGTCAGTATGTGTCTCAGCCTCGACGGTGTCACCTTGATGTTGTTCATCATTTTTTCCAGATACTTGAAGAGTTCTCCCGGATAGGGTATTCCTCTTAGGCCATGTATTGATTTTCAGCTTAAAGTTTACTCAGATTCTGACTGGGCTTCATGTTTGAACTCATGGAAGTCCACTATTGGCTTTCGTGTCTTTTTTTTTTTTTTTCTTTTGGGTGATTCTCTTGTCTCATGGAAAGCCGAAAAGCAAACTACTATCTCTTGATTGTCTATTAAAGTTGAGTATCGAGCTCTTGCTGCTACCAATTGTGAGCTTATTTGGATTTCTCAGCTTCTTTAGAAGTTATATGTGCTTATAACTTCTCATGCTCTCATTTTTTGTGATAATGATGTTGCTATATATATAGCATCTAACCCAATGTTTCATGAGCGTACAAAATACATTGAGTTAGATTGTCATTTTATTCATATGAAGGTTTTAGATGGCACTGTTAAACTTCTTCCTGTCAAGTCTCAACAACAATTGCCGATGTGTTTACCAAGACTTTGTCCTCTAAGTCTTTTTATCCTTTGTTATCTAAGATGGGAGTGATTGAATTCACTCTCCATCTTGAGGAGGAGTATTAGAGGTAGAATTGTATGTTTACATTAGTCATTTGGACTCTTATTTCTCTTGTATTCTTTTATACTCTTGGGCTATTCAATAAAATTTCAAGTCCAGTTTTATTGAGTTTGATAACAATCTTAAAGTACTTTAGATTGGGATGTTTTGAAAACCAAAGGCATATACTCATTTTATAGTGCTTGGAGCCCATCAATTTCTATCTAATGGTTGAAAAAAAAAACTCTCATCGTAATTGTTAAATCTGAAGCAAAACCAGAATATTTCTAACAACTCTTAATAAATTAGGAAACCATTTTTGTCAAAAAAAAAATCCAAAACACAAATCAAAGGAAAGAAGAAAAACATAAGAATAAGAGGGATATATCTAAAGATGAAATGAAAAGAAAAAATTTGAAGCCGAGAAAATGAATAGATTATGCAAAAGAAAGAAAAAGTAGTGGATCCACTAATTAAGGATATGTTTGTATTGACTTTTTAAATATTTTAAAAAAAAATTACATGAAAGATCCTTTGTTTCATAAATGTCTTAGATTGTGAATTATTTCATTAAGAATTTTCAGCTTTAATTTTGGATCAATTTAATTCTTTCCTTATTAACATCAAATTCTAACTTTGTTTTTGTTATTTATTAATTTCGATTGATCTTCATTTAATGTAGAATATTTCAAATTAATTTTCCTTCATTTTAGAAGATTTTGTTTATTTTCTTTCATATTCATAGTTGAAAATTGATTACTCACCGTCAAGATCTAAAGTATATGTCAAATATAATGGCAAAACACTGAAAATTGTAAGTATATATTGTATATACCATGATTTAATTTTTGGTATGCCTACAAATATACCAAAAAAATGTAAATATACATCACATATATTGTTCGATATTAAAGACAACATATTGTATAAGTTGTCTTGTTCATATGTACTTATAAAATATGTCATGGTTTATTTTTAGAAAATTCAAATATATATCGATATATTGTGTTTGAAGGAAATCAGAACATGAGGATTTCCATTAGCAGCGGAAGGATCGTTCCAATTTTCAATCGTATATGAACAACACAATTATAATCACAAAACGGAAACAAGCGATCATGCATAAATCAAAATTACAGCATGCTTTTCTAAAGATCAAAAGAAGAATTCACATACCTTTGAAGACTCATCTTCAATACTCTTGATCACGAAAGCTCGAACAAACAGCAACACTGCAACACTCGAACGCTCGAACACTTCGATCGCTACACTGCACGATCATAGCGAACTTGAACACAGCGATCGCTCGGATCACGAACACAGCGAACGCAATGAACAGCCACCATAGAACCTCGACTAATGTCGAGTTGAGTATGACACCACCTTAAAGGTTACCTTGGTATTCTTGGTGTGAGAATCCAGAGTGTTGGCTCTGTGTGAACTTGGTTAGAGGATGAGACTAGAAGAGAACAATCGTGTAAACGATTGAGTAAGTGGGATATAACAGTATCTATCGAATAGACGATGCCTAATCGTCTAACAAACGCTATGCAAACGTTTAGCTGAAGCTGCACGATTGTTTAGCTCATTGGCCAGCTGAGTGTATATTGTGTAGAAACACTCCACGATCGTCTAATCTCTCCAAGTTGTCGTTTAGTAAATCTTATTTACTTGAAAACCTTTCCATGAGTAATTTTCGAGAATGAAATTCTCAAATCAACAACTTTTGCAAATCTTACTAAATTTAGGAAAACATTTTTTCTTTTATCTCACTGTTACCATGAAACCACCAATAACCTCCCACTCAGTTGGTTATTAGAGAAAAAGAGATAATTATCCAATAATTGATATTATTATAAATATAAATGATAGCCAATTTACCATACTATATTTATAACCTATAGTTTTAATATTTCATCTCATGAAACATATAAACCATAGCTCTTTTTCTATTCCATGGTTCTTAATGCAAATCTCATTTACATTAATCCTCCACTAGATGTATCTCATACATCACACCGGTCATATCATATATAATCGAATTATCTCTTGTCAATTTGAACATTTCAAATCAACACCAAGAACTGATCCTCAACTTGAATCCATTGAGCTATCAAGGAGACCTTATGGACCTGTAGTTCGAAGCTCCAACGGTACGTAATTAACTGAGTAAACTCTTTAGTCACGGGATCCACTATCCGTTAACTGCCAAGCACTCCACTAAAGACCGACAGCTAAACTCTCCTTACTACAGATATATTATGTGTCCATCTTAACCAATCAACAGTGCGACAACCCTTCACAGATCGCTCATAAGTACAACTCGGCCAATAACCGTTATGCCCTTGTAGTTACATCTAACTCCTTAAGTACTACTGATTCCTCTAATGAACATAAGTCCTAGTCCTACTATGACTAAGTCCTCTCTTCCAAAGAGAAGTTGTGCCACTATGTTCAAGCCCCGGAATCAGCCCTTAAAGGAGCAATCTATCTACTTACCCCTGCTTCAGGGAATGAGTGAATTCCATCTTATGTAATGAGTTCCCAACACTCAAATCAAACAAGTCCCCAAAAAGGTAGGCATGTCGAGTTGGCAATTTGGCCACTCTCACCCATACTAATCAAAGGACCGTCCTCAAAGGCAAGAGTTCCCAGAATACTCAGGATTGAGGTCATGTCATCTATGGTTGTTTAGGTGAGATGTAAATCTCCAGTATCAACGGCGTTATATACAGAGACGAATCATCTTATGGTCTGGTCTTATACAAATTCTTTATATAGGACACCCCCGTTCGCATGTCTCCATATGAATGGTCAGGATCTACCATCTCTAGTAGTTTACAACACTTGTAAACCTCTACAAAGCGGATCGTATCCATAGGGTCACCAGGATCAAGTATCCCACCTTAATCCTTATACTACAGACCTATTTAGATTATCAAAGGCATAATCCACTTGTATATCTCATATACATGCTTAAGTTTACATACGATAACTATGGAGGTTTGTTTATTTGATATGAGTAAATGCTAGAATGAAATAACTCTTATTTTATTCATAACAATGTGTATAATTACAAACAATGAGACTTTGGGAGAATTAGGACACCAATCCCAACAGTGTTGTATATTTCAAATATACCTTGTGTTGGTGCTTGGATCTCGTTTGTTTTTGTCTTTGTTGAGGCCCCTTGTGGGCTTGACTTTCTCCTTGTTTCTCCCAATTTCATCTCACTTTTTGAGCGGACCTATGTAAGAGATATACACATCGGTGTGGCACCGAGTCTACCATATTTTGATACCTAAATTACTATAGAGTGTGTATAGTTCAAATAAGCACGTAAAAAGTATGGTCAGAGTCCCTCTTTGGAGATTATTTACTCTTCTCCTTTGGGATTGGCCGAATGAGGTTATTTATAATGTCATTTCTTTGAAAGTTGTCTGTGATTACTTGTAACTCTAACGATGTTAGGGTTGTTTTCGATGCTCGAGGTTTTAGGGTATCAGATCAAGAACAACTTGATTATTTCTCGATTGGTATATATTTATTGGCTTGACTAGTCGACCCAAACCCCGAGGTATTGACTTTTTCATTTTGGGATGCATGTTTCCTAATGCCTCCTTTCGATACCCCTTGTGCAACTTGCAACAACTTGTTTTCTTGTTCGAAACTTCTTGCTAATTCTTACTTTTCATTTATGAGGGGAATGGTTTTTGAATTTTTTGACCATTTGAGAAGTTGTCATAACCACAAGAAACTTCCCTTACACATGCCTTTTGGTGTGTGTATATATATAACTGAATGGTTATGAGGGTTGGAAAAGTAAATTGGGCCCGATATTTGTGTAAAACAATAGCCCTTTAAGCTATTCATGTAAAAAAATAAGAAAGTTTAGAGAATTATGCAACCTGGCTTATTTATTTAATTTATAGGTATAGAAAGCCCATGTTTAAAAACTATTTAGAGTGTATGTTTGGCCTAAGAAGTTTGAAAGTAAGAGTTGTGAATTACATTGGGAAATTAGAATGTATGGCAAAATTTAAGATTTCGTTCTGAAAAATGGCAAAACCGTCTAAAAGTAAGATTTATGGCAAGTCGTATGACATCACAAATTTCTAAATCCCTGATTTTCCCTTATCTGGTTCTAAGTTGTTATTGATGAAACTACAAATATTAAGTAATTGTAGAATAAAACGCAAGGTCGAATTATGTATACAGTGTAATTACTGATTTTTGTCAAGAACAACTATCCTCCTGATTTTGCTCATGTACTTAATCTCCATATTTTATTATTAATTTAGATTCTGTTTAACTACTTTTCGAATTAATCTTACCTGAATTGAATATTTTAAAAATCCATATATTATCAAATTTTATTTTATCTAATCAAATTTCAAATTTATTCAAAATTTTGAATGGTTTTTCATTACTTTTTACCTATTCAATTTTATTCAAATATTTGAATTGTTTTTCATAATTTTGTACCTAAATTCTTAATAAATTAGTTGTATATTTTTCATATCTTTGAAGGATTAAATTGTTTTATATACTATTTTTACTATTATTTTAACGATTTTCATAATTTTATACATATATTTTTAATAAATTAGTTGTATATTTCTCATATCCTTGAATGACCATTATTTTACGAAGTGATATTTCGTTTTTCCAAATCCTTAAAATATCTTCAATTTCTTAAAATCAATTTTAGCACTTATCATAGTTTTATAGTTATATTTATAAAAGATTTCACTAATTAACTAACATATAGTTACACAGTGTAATAGTAGTATAAAACTATGAGATTTAATTATTTTACATTTACACATATAGCGTAATTGTAATGTAAACTTATGATATTTTAACTATAATTTTTTTGTGATCCATTATATAACGAAATTTTGTATCTTCCTAATTTTTCTCCATGATTATCTATCCAAATCTATCTTTTGTCATCATGTTTGATTTTATCTTATTCATTATCAATTTATTTATACATTTCATTATCAAATTTAGTTTTATCTCATTCCTTTTTAATTTATTTATACATTTTGTTATCAAATTCAGTTTTTTGTTACCTTCTTTTTTTCAAATTGATTCAATTTTATCTAATTCCTTTTCAATTTTTTTTTAAAAATATATTTAAGGATTTGTATTCTTATCACGATTTAACTATTTTTTTTATTCCATACATTTTTTCTTTTATATTATTACTATTTATTAATTTATTTTTTTAAAAATGTAATATAATAATATAATAATATATCATTGGTATATAAACCGTAATATTTGAGACCTTGTGAATTTAAATTAATTATCTCAAATGATTGGATTTTGTTTCTTTTTAAATTTTGTATTTTAGTGTCAAAACTAATGTAATTGAGAAGACAATCCATTTAAATTTATTTGATATGAGATTTGAAAATTTTGCATTTAAGTTGATACAAGATTTGAAATTTGTAAAATTTAAATTTAGGAGGAAAAAGTATAAGAGTCAACCTTACTTGGAATTATATATATATATATATATATATATATATATATAATATATATATATATATATATGTAGATTTCATTTTTTAACAACTCAATAAATTTTAGTTAAGTTTGAGATGTCTAGATTTTGTTTTAGAATTCAATTTTAATATAATTCAAATCAATAAACCAAAAAAAAAAAAAACAAAAAAAAAAAAAAAACAAAAGGAAAAAATATATATAACCCTACGGGCTACAACTTTTTCTCTTTTCCCTTTTTTTCTTTTCTACCATTGTCGTAGCCGCATAGCATACCATAACAGGTTAAGGTGCGTGCTTTTTTCCTTTTTTTTTTTTTTTTTCCTTTTCTCACTTTTTTTTTTCGTTCATGAACTTGTAATCAACAGCCATACAACTCCAATATATGATTTTTTTCTTTCCTTCAATCGTTTCTTATTATAGTGTGCATTGTGATCATTACGAAAAGGAAAACCGAAGGAAGAGATGTTGTGGTTGCTTGAAGAAATTCCCAAATCCCGAATTTCTTTTTTAGAGGAAGGAAGAGGAGAAGTTATTCAAATCCATAGTTTTTTTTTTTTTTTTTTTAAATTTTTTTAATTTGAGTTGTTGGTGGTTTTGATTTTAATTATTTTTTATTTTCTATGAATGCTAAGAGAATTGTAGTAATCATAGCATGTAGGAGTTGATTGGACTTTTGATAGGCTACATTCATTATCATGGTAATTGTTTAGTTACAGTGTTTTTGAAGTTTTTTGACTTGTTAACATTAGATATTTATTTGTAAGTGAGGGCAGTTTTGACAATTTAGCATCATTATTTTTATTATTTAATTTGATTTTGCCATTTTCACAATTAAAATCTTTTTTGCTATTTTTCCAAATGAAGGTCATAGTTTGACCCAAGAATTTTGTGGGTCCCATCACTAGAAAACATCAATTTTATATGAGTCCTATGATATCACAATACTCCACTCCTTATCTAAAATATTACCTTAAAAATCAATTCAAACAACACATTAAAAAACCCTCAAACCAAACGGCCCATAGAAAGAAAAACCATTGTGACAACTCCATTCAACTTTCTTATCACCATGGACCATAGACTTTACAATATTGGATCCAGTCCAAGTTAACTAGAACACCCTTCCTCTCGTTGTTTAAGTGTATCAACTCAATTTGAGATCTAAAAGGGTTTAAGCTTAAAGCAATATGAACTTACAATATATAAAGTACTTCCACACTTTTGTTAAAGCTTTAATAAAAGTTCATCTGCTTAGGTTGTTCTTACAACAGTGTTTACAGAAAGGATTTGAAGGACAGCTCAAAATCATATGGATTATTCAAGGACCAAAGATCTCATGTTGCGACAAAACATAGTGCTCTATGACTCATTAAAATCTTTACTTTTCTTTTTAAAAAATTCTTCTTTTTCTGGATCATTCTGATGCAATAGCAACTCATCATATTGTGTTTCCCTTTCAATCTTTATATAAACCTCTTTCCATATTCATTTCTCACTCAGTACACAAAATTTCCTTTTATCTCTCTCTCAATATTTATAATATGAAGTTCTTTTCTGTTGCAATTTTCTTCCTCCTCCTGCTTCTTGGCACTGGTTTGTTTAATTTCTTTCTTCTTTACTTAAAAAAAAAATAAGAATAGTATATTTCTTTACTTTTATAATTCTGTTAAAGAATTTTTAAAAATTCATTTTTACCCTATTTATATTTTTCCCAGCACATTTTTGGTAAAGGAAAAAAAAAAGTAAGCTGTGCAATATGGATGGTTAATTATTTGAATAAGTATTAGAGTTGTTGATTATGTTTGAATAATTTCACAATCTATTAAATTATGATTTTATTTTCATATATAAACATCTAATTTTTAAGTTCTTTTTTTCACAATCTAAGCCTCTTTGAAATCTAATTCTAAAAATATATTTTACTCCCTTATTTATCTTTAAATTAGGGTTATCCCTTGTTGTATACTTATAACAAAAGTAGAAGACGAATTTAATGTATACTTAAGCCATAATTTTTTTTATATGTATTTAATTTAACTATGTGTAAAAGCTCGGTGTACACATAGTTTAATTAGTTAGGGGTGTTCAAAAATCCGATGATCCAAAAAAATTGATCAACCCAACCGAACCTGTGCGGTTTTTGGATTGGATTGGGTTCAAACAAATGAAAATTTTATGGGTTGAGTTGGTTCATGGGTTTCGAACCAACCCGAATTTATTATTAACTTTAAAATATATATATATATTTTTGTTACTAATAACACAATTATTTATACATATATTGATTTTAATTTTATTTAATTCCAATATTTTTTGAATAATTTATTTTTGAACAACTCTTAAAAGTAGTTTTTTTGCACAAAGAAAATTTTCATTATATAAATTGAAATTGAGTTGTTAATCTTAATTTAATATATGAAAATAATTAAATTAGATTTTTACATATTTATATTTTGCTTCTTTTTAGAACAAAATTTTAAATAAATGACCTGATTATCCCGAATTAACCCAACCTAAATATTTCATGGTTGGGTTGGGTTAGATTCATTTTTTAATATGGGTTATTTGGGTTAAGAAATTTACCATCCGAATAATTGAGTTGAGTCTAAAAAAAGTCTTTCAACCCAACCTAATCTAGAACACTCCTATAATTAATTAAGGTTCAAATAAATTTTCTTAGCACAACAAATATGAGGTATGAAAATTAAATGTCAATTAACAAAATACCTCAAAGTAGTATTTTTGAACATTTAAAAGTTTCAAAAATACTCTTTAATTCCTAAAAAGAGAAAAAAAAAAACTCTTATCATTAGTTTTTGATAGTCACTCAGTGTTTTGTGTTAAAAATACTCTTAAACTTTCAAAAGTTTAAAAAATAAGCTTAAAAAACAATTTAAAAAGTATATTGTTATGGTATAAACCGAAACAATTAATATTTATGAATAAAAATAATTAATACCTTTTAATCATTAGTTTTTGATAGTCATTCAGTGTTTTGTGTTAAAAATATCCTTAAACTTTAAAAAGTTTAAAAAATAAGCTTAAAAAACAATTTAAAAAGTATATTGTTACGGTATAAACTGAAACAATTAATATTTATGAATAAAAATAATTAATACCTTTTAAACTTTCAAAAATTTCAAAAATATTATTATTATTTATTTGTAATTTTTAAAATGATAAATATATTATTACCGAATGAATATAAACCATTAACATTTATGAAATTAATACCCGAGATTAAAATGAGTAATTTGGTGCAGGTATGGGGCCGATGGTAATAGAGGGAAGGACATGCGAATCTCCGAGCCAACACTTCAAGGGGCTGTGCTTCAGTAAAAACAACTGTGGCCATGTCTGTAAAACGGAGGGCTTCCACGGCGGCCATTGCAGGGGCTTCCGCCGCCGCTGCTTCTGCACGAAGCACTGCGTTTGAATTGAATGATCTCAAATCAGTTGTCTATCAGTAAAAGTAGACACTCATGGGAGCTTTTTGGGCGTGCGTTTAAACCAATAAAATTGGCCCTCTTTTGTCTGTCATTGTTTTCGTTTTTAAACTTTTGCCTTTCTTTGTTGTCTAACTGTAAGCTTTGCTTTCCATTTGCTTTGGTAATGGTTTGAGTTAATGTAATGTTTATTCATATTATTGGTCTATTTATTTGAGATGTATGGTTTCTTTGAGATTTTTTTTTTTTTTTTTTTTTTTTTTTTTTTAAAAAAAAAAAAAAAACAAAGTGGCTCACTAAGTTATTCAACTAAGTGAATTGCCTTGATAAGTCTTACATTATATAATATAAAAAAAAAGTACCCACTTGCTTTGGAAAGTTGATAATTATTCGGACCTTTCGCAAATGTTTCATAACTATCTTTGAGTAGAAATATTTTAGGATTTCAAATAAAAATTGGGACTTAAAATAATGTGGAAGGTGACCTAAAATATAAACTTGGATTATCGTACCTTTTCAGATCTCAATTTTCGACGAAAATTTTAAAGGATTTCTACTCCAAATATAGTTTTGAAACTACTATGAAAGAGGAATAGTATTGAAAATTTAACTATAGTTGATATTTTTGAAACAAAAGACAAAGTTTAGAGGTATTTTTTATAATTAAACATTTTGTTAGTTCAAATAAAGTGAAAATTGGATTTTTTTTTTTCTTTCTTTTGACAATTAAGGGAGATTCTAGTTTTTTACTTACAAATTTTAGAAAGCAAAAGGTTGATTTATTAATGTCGGCCTTGATTTCTAGGATTTAAAACCTTTCAATTTAGGTTAGATAATTGGGGCTTAATTCCAATTTGGTCCTTGTCAAGATAATATTTTGTTTCTTTGGACGAATGAACAAAATAAAATTACCTTTTCAAAAAGTAACCAAAGTAGTTTCCACTTATAAGAATGACCAAAACACTCCAATAGTTCATTAAAATATAAAAGAAAATGATAAGTATATCCCTATTAAATCCCTATATTCTTAGTGTATTTAAAAACAAAATCTATTGAATAAAACAAAATCTTATTATCTAACCACTTAATTCTAAAAATTACTAAAAAATCTTCCTAAAATCTATTAAAAAGCTTCCTAAACCTTCCTTATTGATCACGAAAAAAAAATCCCTTCAATTAAAAAAAAAAATTAGTAAGATCTAATGTATAAAAAAATTGAATATTCAAATGAAAGTAGAATAAATGCAAATACATATCCATAATTGTAAATACACAGTATTCAAATTAACAAAAAAAAAAAAAAAAAGAAAAAAAACTTTTATCCAACAATTATCATCCTATAGCACATCATCCAAATCATAAGAAATTAATAACTAGCATTTTGTGCCATAACATGGTGAATTCTATTCCAAACCCAAAAACCTTCCAATCTCAATTTTTTTATTATGTCACATACACCCGTTTCTTAATGAAGTTCCAAAACTCATCATCTCAAAATAAAATTGACGGAAATCATAAGCTTCATCCATGAATTTTTTTTCATTACCAATCCGCTCTCAACAAAAAAAAAAAAACCATTCATTTACCTGAAATTTTTGACAAGCTCTTTTGATATTTACTCATGATTATTTTTCCTTGCAAATATACTCTTAGCCAACACAACCAATACCTTATATTCAGAATCACCATTAGATGAAGTCTCACTAAGCCTAAAAAAACAATACTAAGCAATTTAAATCCTGGTTGGACTGAACCACACAAATACCTTGTAATATCTAAAATCTTTATCAAATTGAGTATGCAAATATGTCTATATACTAAAAAATAAAATCTTAACTTGAGTCACACAAAATACTTTGTACTAACTTGACCAGAAAACAACTTCGGGAAATAAAATTATGCACAAAATACCTTGTACTTGAAGACAATTGCCCTCCATCTTCAATAATCTTTGATCGAAGACCATCGTTATGCTAATATAGTTGTCATGACATGTACAAAGCCAAACAGATGCTTTTATATCTGAGAGATTGGAATCAACATCCACTATTGAACAACAAAGTCTACAATCACTTCAAAATTGCCAATCCTTTATCTGAATGGAAACCTTTGATTTCTCAAATGTTTTTTCTCAATTCCTTCAAAGTCATCACTATTTTTTCTTCACCCTCACAAATTACTTCCTTTTTCTTTCTCTAAGAAGTTTACCATTCTCCATCTCGTCATTGTATATAATCTTCCAAATATGATCTTTTTCCAGTTTCTTCGATTGGATTGCCTTCAATAATTTTCCACCCTTTGTTTCTTTTAGATGAACTCCTCAAATCGTATAAATTAATGTGTAGAGATTTATGGAAATCTAATTAGAATCTAAGAGAGAGAATTGAGAAAATCATTAGAAAGTCGATATCGAATTTAAAGCATAAATCTTTGAAAGGTAGATAGCATAAAAATGGAGAGATTTTTTTAAAGATGAGGGAGAGATGAGTTTTAAAGACTAGGGCAAAATTGGAAAACTAAGTAGGGAGATGGGTCTCCCCATAACATATTTGGTCATAAATCAATTTAGAAAATGACTACTCATGCAACTCAACTCCCCTTCTACCCATTCTATGCAATTTCTCTAATATTTTTAGTAAGGTTTTTCTAATGCATCACAAATTATCCATTTGCCCTTTTTACCATCCAAAAATCAACCATTTCTCTCACAACTTTTTTTGCATTAAACTCTAATGTGATTGGTCAAATAAAAAAAAAATACTAATTAACATTTTTTTTTACAGTATCGCAAGTGGGACATCAAACCTCTAACACCAAGATCAATAGTACAAACTTTGTACCAATTAAACTATGTTCATTTCAATAAATACCAATTAACTAATCACTTTAACAGAGAACATTTACATATTCAATAGGTAAGAATTTGTAATGGTAGAAAATAATTTGTGAGGTTGTGGAATATACTGACTGGTAAAAGTTAAATTAAAACTAAACTCAAACTATAGGAACAAATTGGGAACTTACAAAGAAAAGAAAAACTACTTACAAATAGTATATCTCTTGGGCATCATGAAATTTTTTTTCACTCCAGTGCTTTATACCAAACCAGTGTCAATCAGTTTAAACAAAGCCTGATTTTCCAGCATAATGACCTTGCAACCATTTTGCTTGCACTTGCAACCCAGCATCCATCAAAGCATTCAAGGCTGACCTATACAGCCTCCCATCCAACCGTGTTCCTTCTAACTTCATGTCCCTAAGAAGCTTCACCAGTTCATCAACCCGACTTGTCTTCGAGAACACGCCAACCATGATTCCCGCCATCGCCTTATCGATAGTGCCCCCGTTCATCCGAAACTCAAGGTAATATTGTTCGCACGTCTCGAATTCTGATGCCTTGGCATAAGCACTTATGATACTTGTATAACTAACCTTATCAGGTGCTATCTTTTTGCGCTTCATTTCCTTCCATAGCTTCTCAACTTGCTTCAAATTCTTAGCCTTCCCATGCATTTCCATCAAGATGTTGTAAATCCAAACATTTGGCTGACACCCTCTTTCTTTCATCTTTGCTAACAATCTCATTGCATCCTTCAACCTCCCCGTCTTTCCATACATTGATATCAAGCTAGAGTAAGCAACTACACATTTGTCAAACCCTTTCTCCTCCATTTCTCCAAACATGTCCTCTGCTTTCGAGTAGAGTCCGACACGGCAGTAGGCATTGATTGCCGAGGCATAAGTCACTTGTCCCGGCTCGCATCCGTCTTCGATCAGCTTCTCGTAAACCTTAACTGCAGCATTATAGCCCCTTCTCGTGGCGTAACCATTGACAATTGCACAGAAAATACAGTCGGACACTCCAATTTTAAAGTCCTTCATCACTTGAACAAGCTCAAGTGCTTTCTCTAATGACCCTTGTTGAATATACATCAATATGAGCTTTAGAAACATTGCAGGGTCTCTCAACAACTTCTTGGCTTTTGCCTCATTGTAAAGATCTTCAGCTAATTTAACTTCCTGGATGCTAGCAAAAGTAGATATCAAAGCAGAGTAAATGGTGTAGTCTTCTACAATCCCTTTCTTCCTCATATCTCTAAAAAACTCAAGCGACTCAAAAACTCGCCCTGATTTCGCTAAGGACTCGCAAAGTATCCCATAAATTTTGGTCGAAAAGGGCGTAAAATCTGAAATCCTACTCTCAACTTCATTAAACAGCTCCATAACCCTCTCAGAATCCCCAAGTTTAAGATAAGCTTCCATTACCCTGCAACAACATCCAGAATCTGCTTCAATTCTTGCAGATTTCAACCGCTGAAAAACCAGAATAGTGCTTTTGTACATGTGAAGCTTATTGTAGCCTCTCATGGCAGCTTCAAAAGCAGCCGTAGCAACATCACTATCCTTTTCAAAAACCTCAAGCAGAGCCTTAACAACTTTAAATTTTCTACCTCTAACACAACTACTAACCAATCTAGAACAAGTATCTCTATCAGGGCAAACACTATAATCCACAAAATCCCTAGAAACTAACAAAATCAGATCCCACTTCTTCAATCGAACTAAGTACCTGATTAGATGCCGCAATGTCGATTTCTCAGGTCTAAACCCTGCCTTCTCCTTCGCTTTCACATAGTACTCATAGATCAAATCCTCGCTTCCTGGGTTTTGCGACAACCCACATAAGAAATCATTCAAATCTTCAACGGTGGGCAACGAGGGAAGTTGAATATCTTGAAGATTAGAGTCCAAATGGATGTCGGGTAAGGCAATGGAGGATTGTTCTAAGATTGGGGAAGGGCAACCGGAGGACTTGAGATGAAGGGATCGAAGATTTGAAGTGGGAAGAGAGAAAAGGAAAGAGAGATTAGAGGTGGGGATGAAATTGATGAGATGGGATTTTCTGAAAGAGGTTGATGGAGGCAGTGACCAGTCGGGAGAGCCAGTGACGGCCATGAGAGATAAGGTCCAAAGGACAGGGGAAGAAGATTACAGCGCCATTGCCACATAATATATAGCTTATCGTTAAAGAAATTGGCTTCAGCATCTTGTCAGCCACTGAATTTGTGCCATGTAAGCATTGTGTTTCCTCCATGAAAACCGCCAAGATTCTTGTGATACATAATATAATCATTAATAATAGTGAATACTTTCTCAAACTTTACCATTCATTTTTTATGTTTTAAATATTCATTTGGTCCTTCATCTTCGTTTCTTAGTTCCTTTTGCTTGCTTAATGTTTATTCCTCACAGTTTGTCTCCACACACTATTTATTTCTCCGTACAAATATCAATTTATTCTCTTAAACTTTGGAGTTATAGCAATTAAAATCATGAACCCATAATTATAAATTTTAAATTTTCGTAGGTATATCAATTTATACATTGTTTACATGAGATTTTGACGAAGAAAATTTAATTCGTAGAAATGAACTTGATTTTATTAATTTGATAGTATAAGTGTCATTATCTCTAATTTTTATTCTTTGATTATTTATCGAGAATGCATAAACTTTAATCCTCAGGTTTGTTGATTTTTTTATGATTAGTCCATGGACTTATTGATCTTCAATGATTAATCTTTGGGCTTGATGATCATGAATAATTGATCTTTGGACTTGTTGATCTTCTCGGATGATCAACCTTTGGGCTAGATGATCGACCTTTGGGCTTAATGATATTAAATCGGATAATCGACTTTAGAATTGTTAATTTGTTTGGATTGACCTCTGATTTATTGATCAATTGGATCAACCTTTGGTTTGTCAATTGTTTTGGATTGATCATTGGCTTGTTGATCGATTTGGATCTGCCTTTGGCTTACTGATCGATTTGGATTAATCTCTAGCTTGTTGATTGAGTTTGACCAACCCTTGGCTTGATGATCGACTTGGATTGGTCTTGGTTTGTTGATTGACTTGGATTGACTTTTGAACTTTTCTTGAGTTTAGAGAGATTGAATCTTCAATTGGTAGGTTATGAAGAGACGAACACTTTGTTGACGACTTCTAGTCTTTGAATCTTTCAAGTCTTGAATTTTGATACTTCGAAGTGAATGTCAATGATTCAGTGGATCTTTGAATTTTCCATCCATCAAATGAAGGATGGTTTCCTCCATTTATAAAGTTTTGGGAGACCTTACATGAGTTTGGGCTTAGTTGACTTTGGACTCAACTTTTGAGCTTAGACTTAATTTAATTTTTTTAATAGACTTTTATTTAAATTTGACGAAGTTTGGGCTAACTTAGCTTCGAGCATGATCTCCATGTTGCAGAATTTGATTGGACGAGCTAACAAGTGACATCATTTGATTTACTAACTTCCATGTCCTTTAATTTAATTTGAGGACTTTTTAAAATTTCTAATCGATCAAATGTAGCAATTTTCTCATTTTCAAGTAAGGGAATGTTAAAAACTATTGTTTTCTTCACGAATTAAAATCTTAAAAAAACATTCTAAGGTTTACTTTTAAATAACTTGTTTAATCCTTATATTCTCGAATAATGGTCAGAAATAGCACATTTTACAAATAACACTCTTTTTGTTCATTTGTTTTAATGATTCATTTCGGTGTATCTCGATTGGGATTGATACGAAGACTAAAATAAAAAGTGACTACAATAAAAACTTTAACTTCCTAGCACATGTGAATCACCAACTTTGTGGGCTTTTTTGGTGGTCGACTAGTGCGACGACCAGAATTGAATAAAAAATGGAAAGAAAGAAGCGAAAGTTTTGTTAAATTATTCTTGTATTTTTCATAGTAAATTTTCCTTCGGGGATAAGGGATGACTTATTCTCATTTTTTCTCCCCAATTTGGTTTTCAATCATTCACACTAGATTAGGGATGATAACAAAGCGGGGCAGGGCCAGGGATGCACTCCCCATCCCCGTCCTTGTGGGATTTTTTATCCTCATCCCCACCCTATTTTCCATCTTGAGGAGTCGGGATTGGGGTTGAGGAATCACTGTTCGGGGATTTGGGTCTCGTGGAAAAAAATCTCTGCTTTTTATTTTCTTATGTTTATTATTTAAAATTAATTAAAAAATTAGTATTTATATTGAAATTATAAATATTTTAGGTGAGAAGTTAATATTATTATTATTATATTTTTTTAAATGAATAATTAAAAAACATTTTGGTATTTGTTGAATGAGAAATTTTGACGAATCACGAGTTTCCACATCATCAATGAAAGCCCGAGTCTATTGGAAAAATTATAAGTTGGATTAGACCAAGTAATTAAAGTCGCTCGGGCCCAACTAAATTCAAATCCATGGTGAAATTTTGGGTTAACTTAAAGATTAAACTCAAGCTCAGTATTTTGGCCCGACAACAAATGGGCCCAAGCCCAACTTTAGCCCAAACCCAATTTGGGCCCAATAAAGTAATTAGGCCCAAGCCCATATAAGACCCTCGAGAAACCTCTATAAATAGAGGTCTTATCTCTTCATTTGAGGAGAAGGTTGGAAGAATTAAAGGTCAAAGCTCTCTGAAGATCTGAAGTTCTGAAGCTCTGGGGATCTGAGAACACAACTTCTTCAAAGCTCTAAAGATCAGAAGACATACTAAAGCTCTAAAGATCAGAAGACATATCAAAGCTGTGAAGATCAGAAGACATATTAAAGCTGTGAAGATCATAAGACATACTAAAGCTCTGAAGATCAAAAGGCATATTAAAACTCTGAAGATTTAAGCCCCCAAGATCCAAATACTGAAGCCCCTAATTCTTGAAAACCAACGCTCCCAAGATCCAAGTGCTGAAGCTCCTAATTCTTGAAACCAATGCTCTCAAGCTCTAAAGTGCTGAAGACTGAAGCTTCTCAAAGTTTCGAAAACTAAAGTGCTCAAATTTTGAAGAACTAAAGATCTAAACTATTTGAAGGTTTGAGGATTAGAAGACTTCAACAAACTGACTGTATCTTCACAGCCTACAAGCTGAAGATTCAATCTCCTCAAACTCAAGGAAAAGCTCACAGGTCGATCCAAAATGATCAACAGGCCCAAAGACTACTCCAAGCAGGTTAGAAATTCTACACCTAGAGAGAATTCTCCCAATAACCAGAAGACTCCCTAACTCCTGAAGCTGACTACACCTAAAGGTTGAAGTCCTTTGCAGATACAAGCATTCTTCCAAGACTTCAACTCCAAGAACATCATGCGCTCCGCTTCCTCAAATCAAACATACGCATTCAACTGAAAGAGAATCGGAGGATCAAGTACTAGAGATCAAACCATGTCGCATTAAATCAACATCAACATCAACACCAACTCAAGTTCAACTCCATGAAACAAGTTTCTCCAAAAGCCTCGTGCGAACACTAATCCTCCAAGAAGATCATCAAGCCCAAAGGCTGATCATCCAAGAAGATCAACAAGCCCAAAGGTCGATCATCCAAGAAGATCATCAAGCCCAAAGGCCGATCATCCAAGAAGATCAACAAGCCCAAAGGCCGATCATCCAAGAAGATCATCAAGCCCAANCATCCAAGAAGATCAACAAGCCCAAAGGCCGATCATCCAAGAAGATCATCAAGCCCAAAGGCCGATCATCCAAGAAGATCAACAAGCCCAAAGGCTGATCGTCCAAGAAGATCAACAAGCCCAAAGGCCGATCGTCAAAGAAGATCAACAAGCCCAAAGGCCGATCGTCCAAGAAGATCATCAAGCCCAAAGGCCGATCATCCAAGAAGAGTAACAAGCCCAAAGGCTGATCATTCAAGAAGATTAACCAGCTTAAAGACTATAGTTTATTTTGAAAGCATCAAAATATTATGTAATAGAGACTGCACTCACTTTCCACAAAATTAATACAAATAAAAAGTTCAAGTTTCACGAAATAAATTTCTATTGAAATCTCGTGCGAACAAATTGTCACGCTTGGTGGGACCTCTCTACCTCTCATCTCTCTCTCGCCATCCAAATCAAAAAATCTACATATGGCACTAAAGAAAGTTTCATCCAAAGCTACCATCGCAAACGACACTTACATAAGCTCTGTCATCACGAGGAAATCTGGGAATAACTGATGGAATCTCTTAATAGCTGGGAACTTAGTCACCTAAGGCATGTACTGGGAACTTCTCTACATTCTGCAAGGGATAAAACCTCGTACTTTTGAGAAATTGGCAACATGAGCTCATGATATGAAGTTGAGCATCGCCAATAGAGGAACCAAAGATTTCCTAGTTCCTAGAGAAAGAAAGAATAATGAAGAAATTAAGGGAACTAAAGAGATCATGAGTAGTGCCACAAGAGAATCTATGGTCCTTCAGATGACCCCCCTGAAATTTTCCTCCAAAGAAAAAGAAACAAAGTTTGAAAGAAAGCATGATAGCGGCCAAAAACGTCGCCCAACTCTCAAAGAAAAATAGGTGAAGGTTTATCCATTCCCTGACACTGATATTGCTGACATGTTGGAGCAATTATTAGAGAAACAACTTATTCAATTGTCGGAATGTAAGCGGTTGGAACAAACAGGAAAAGTAAATGATCCTAACTATTGCAAGATCATCGGGTCGTTAGTCACCCAGTTGAAAGGTGCTTCGTGATGAAGGAAGAATTATGAAGTTGGCTCGTGAAAAGAAGATTGAGCCAGATTTGGATGAAGTAGCTAAGATAAATCACATTACAGTAGCGGTGACTTCAAGTGTTCCAACACTGTCTATGTCCCATGCTCAAAGACAAATCCTAATCCAGTTTGAAGCCTTCAAGGCTATAGTTGTTTGGTTCTAGTAAGAGATTCAAACATAAAATTCCAAAAAGAAAGATGAGCTCGTTGAAGATAACAACGAAGGGTAGATATTTGTGACTCGTCGAAAAAGTAGACAGCCAAACTCCACCCAAAAAGAGTCCCGTTCCTATCGAAGCTATAGAAGAAGGAACAAGAAAGAAGACAAAAACTTCCCTCAATTCTGACGGCCAACAACTTTGGCAGAATTTCTCTCAAGAAGCTTTCTCAATAATCATCCAGAGAAAGTATCAAAAGTTATTGCATGTCACATTTTCGGCATAGTGGAAGTAGACAAAAATCATATAACTGCCGAAGAAGTCAACGACTTAGAAGAAATGAAGCAAAAAACTTCTGTCTTTGATCGTATTAAGCCTTCAAGTGCTCGATCTTCAGTCTTTCAAAGATTGAGTATGGCCACAATAGGAGAAAAATACCAATGTCCAAAGATTACTTCTACTCGAATTTTAACCTTCAAAAGGCTAAGTATATCCACATCAAAGAAAGATCAACCTTCAGCATCTGCTTTTAATCGTCTCAAGACAACAAGCGATCAACATAAAGAAAGGATGAAAATATTGAAGGCAACGTCATTCCATGAAGAAAACAATAACGGAAAGATTCACAGTCGTGTCCCTTCATGCACGAAAAGGAAATTTTTTGTTGACATAAGTACAGAAGGTTCCTTAATTGTGAAACCAAAACTCATCATATTGATGAATCCTACAAATGAAAAGGATGATCAAAACCATGATGAAATAAGAGCTTCTGAAGTTTAAATGAAGAAGCTCCTCATCACAAGAGCCTAAATTGCATGGTGCTCCTGGCCTATATGAGCTTAAAAAGTGAATAGCCCAAAAGAAAATCTCTTCAGTTGAACTACGTCATAACTTGATCCCTATCATTGTAAAGGGTACGTAGGCAGCTTGAAGGAGAGTTCAGTCCAATAAAAAAAACAACACTTGAACTATGTCATGATTTGATCCCTTTCTTTAAGGGTACGTAGGAAACTTAAAGAAATTTAAGTTTGGTCCATAAAAAAGTGTGACACTATAAGATTGATGTTGTTCATTTTCATTATAGAATGACACTCCAAATTGAAGATGTACATCCATACTGGGGGCAACACAACAAATTAAAGACGCCCATCCCTCATGAGGAGGAAATTCAGTAGATTAAAGACACACACTTGGGATGGCGTTTCACTTCCCCTTTGAAATCAAGTTCAGAGGCTTCGTCGATGTTCCTCCATCTTCAAGTTTAGAGGTTTCATCGATGCTTCATCTTCATGCTCAAGTTTGGAGGCTTTGCAATGCCATCTTTATGCTCAAAGTTGCAAAGTCAAGCCTACTACCAAAAATTCATTGGTGCTTCATCAAACTCAAATGCGGAAGATTCGCCGATATTTTGAACTTAAATGCGAAGGATTGGCCGATACTTTAAGCTCAAGTGTAGAGGATTGGCTGATGCTTTGTCAAGCTCAAGTGCAGAGGATTGCCCGATGCTTTGTCAAGCTTAGATGTTGATGATTCATCGATGCTTCATCCAACTCAAATGCGGAGCATTGGCCGATGTTTCGTTAAACTCAAATGCGGAGAATTTGTCAATGCTTTGTCAAACTCAAGCACGAAGGTCCCGTCGATGCTTCTCCATCTTCAAGTTCAGAGGCTCTATTGATGCTTCTCCATCTTAGAGTTCAAGATCAGTGTACAGGGCCTGCTTCCATCTCCAAGTTTAAGATCGGTATGTATGGTTCCGCTTTCATCTTCAAGTTTAAGATCGGTGTGCATGGCTTCGCTTCCATCTTTAAGTTTAAGTTCGATGTGTCTTGCTCCGTTCCATCTTCAAGTTTAATATCGGTGTGCATGGTTTCGCTTCCATCTTCAAGTTCAAGGTCGGTGTGTATGGCTCTACTCTATCCTTAAGTTCATGGTCGATGTGCATGGCTCGACTCCATCTTCAATACCTCCGTCTACGAAGTTCTAATGCGGTTTTGCTTCATCTCTAAAGTCGTGGAGTGGCTTCGCTTCATCTCCAAACTAATGGCGCGACTTTGCTTCATCTCCAAAGTCTGGCGTTGGTGGGGCTCGCTTCATCTCCAAAGTATGGCGTGGCTTCCGCTTCATCTCCAAAAAGTATGGCGCGGCTCGTTTCATTCTCAAAGTCTGGTGGGGCTCGTTTCCATCTCAAAGTCTGGCGCGGCTTCGTTTCATCTCCAAATCTGGCGCGCTCGATTCATCTCCAAAGTCTGTTGCGGCTCCGCTTCATTTCCAAGTCTGGTGCGGCTCGCTTCATCTTCAAGTCTGGCGCGGCTCGCTTTCATCTCCATAGTTGGCGCTGGCTCGCTTCATTCTCCATAGTCTTGGGCGCGGCTTCACGCTTCATCTCCATAGTCTGGCGCGGCTCGCTTTATCTCCTAGTCTGGCGTGGCTCCGCTTCATCCCATAAGTCGGCGCGGCTCGCTTTATCTTCATAGTCTGGCGGCTCGCTTCATTTCCATAGTCTGGGTGCGATCGCTTCATCTCCATAGTCTGGCGGGCTCGCTTCATTCATAGTCTGGGGCGGCTCGCTTCATCTCCATAGTCTGCGCGCTCGCTTCAATCTCTATAGTCCTGGCGGGCTCGCTCTCTCCATAGCTGGGCGGACTTCGCTTCATCTTCAAGTATTGACACGCTCGCTCGCTTCTCACCAATTCAGCTGGGTGGCTCTTCCTCATTCCATATTCTGGCGGGCTCGCCTCATTCATATGTCCCTGGCGCGGCTCGCCTCTCTTTCGTAGTCTGGCGAGGGCTCGCCATCATCTCCCGTAGTCTGGCCGGCTTGCTTCATCTCGTAGTCTGGGGCTACGTCATCTCCGTAGTCTGGTGCGATCCGT
>NC_052360.1:30693484-30706084 GCF_009727055.1 Benincasa hispida
GCTCCGCTTCATCACCAAAATTCAACTGCGGCTCCGCTTCATCACCAAAATTTAACTGCGGCTCCGCTTCATCACCAAAATTTAACTGCAGCTCCGCTTCATCACTAAAAATCAACTGCAGCTCCGCTTCATCACTAAAAATTAATTGCAACTCCGCCTCATCACCAAAATTCAAGTGCAGCTCCGTTTCATCACAAAAATTCAAGGGCAGTTTCACTTCATCTTAACAATTCAAGTGCAGCTTCGCTTCATCTCCAAAATTCAAGTGTAGCTTCGCTCAATTTCAGTGCACTCCACTCTAAAGTCTAGAGTAGTTGATTTCAATTCATCTTCAAGCTTTGTTCGATGTTGCTACCTCATTTACTTCACCACCTTAATAGCTTAAGCTCATGTAAAAAAAAAAGGGTGGAGGCAAGTTGTTAGAAAAAGCATAAAAAAAGGTAGATAGTGGAATTAAAAAAAATGTTAGATTCAATTCATTATCTAAATTTGACTTATTCCTACAAGAGAAGAAACAAAAAGTAGAAAAAACGTAAATATAAAAAAGGAAAAAAAATGAAAAAAGGAAAAAAAAAAATAATAAAGAAAAAATAAAGTAAAAAATAAAAGAAAATAAAGAAGAAAAAAAAAAAAGAAAAAAATAGGGTTAAGAAACCAGAAAAGAGAAATGAAAAAATATGAAAAAGAAAAAAAAGGAAAGAAAGGGAACCACATTCTTTTCCAAGGTTCCTTCGCCCATATCTTTCTGTCTCCTACTTTTTATTTGTACCTTGCAAAGGAAAAAATCACACTCCCCATTTCTTTTCTCATCTTCTTCCAAGTAGATTTGGTAACACATGCCGACATCGGCGGCGGTCGAACAGAGTTTTAATGGTGTGCACGAGCAGATAAAAAATGGATTTTGCATAAAGGAAAGTGAAAAAAATAGAGAATTCAATTTTTTTTTTTTAAAAAAAAAAGAGCCGAAGACAAAGAACGACAAATTGGACTCTCTATTCCCTCTATGTGATAGCAACAAACAGGTTTTTCAAATAAACAAAAAAAAAAGCCCCAAGTTCAAAAGGTCACTGTAAGTACGAGAATCGACTAGTCACAGATTATAAGGCAGTCATCAGGAGATTACAAATTGATACTATGCACTCAATTCATAGTCCATATGTGGTCTTTGCAACAAATTTTGAAAAAGAAAAAGACAGGAATGAAGATGCAAGAAAATGGAAGAGGAGGGAAGATAGGAAAAAAAAAAGAAGAAACAAAAAAAAAAAAAAGAATGTAGAAAAAGAACAGGCTTAATGTAGATAAAAAAAATAGAAGAATGCGTAGAATTGAAAGTTACTCAAGCATTTCTTCACAATTTATATAGGAGAAGGGAATCAAATCCCAGCCGACAAGGATTCAAGTTTAAACCAAATATCAAATCTTTCTCAACCATTTCAAATTTTGGGTGGTTATTAAAATTTACAATTTGTTCAAAAAATTTGTTGTGATTTTATGAAAAGTCAATTGATGTACAAAATAAGGTGAAAAGGAGAAGCTTCAAAATATCCTAACCCAATTTTGATGATTCACAAATTCCGGTTATTTTGGAGTAAAATTTAAATTAAATCCAAACTGAGTTTCGGGTTGATTTTTTTTTTTTAGAGTTTAATTCAAAAGCCAACAAACTTTTTGAATTGAATACAAATTATATTCAAAATCAAATCATTCTCAAGTTAAATTTGGTGTACTCCAAATTTTATTGAAATAAAATTAAAATCATATTCCAAATTCAAGCCAAGATTCGATGTAGTAGCCAAATTTTACTTCGGCATAATTTAAGTATTGCCTCAAATCAAAATATGGGCACACTCCAAGCTTCACCAAATCAAAGTTGGAGGAAAGAGAAAGACGAACTCAAAATTCTACTTCAAATTTTCATCAAGAATTGAGTATATTCCAAAATCTAAAAAAAAAAATGGTAGGATTTGGGATACTACTTAAAATTTAATCTGCAATTAAAGTTGAGAATAAATTCTACTTTAGTTCAAATTAGAGTTTACTCGGGAACAAGAAAGTCAAGGACTAAATTTTTTTTTGTTTATTTGGTGAAAAGTGTGTCAAGCAAACAAAATTTCAAATAAAAAATTTTTAGCTAAATTCTCATATTTTGATCACGATGATGCATCAAATTAAAAGAGTCAAAAGCATACTTTGATTTTAAATTACATTTTTCGAGATTCACCCACCATATAGATGTACATAAATCTCGAAAAGGGGCATTTGTTGAATGAGAAATTTCAACGAATCACAAGTTGCCACATCATCAATGAAAGTCCGAGCCTATTAGAAAAAGTATAAGTTAGATTGGACCGAATAATTAAAGTCGTTCGGGTCCAACCCAATTCAAACCCATGGTAAAATTTTGGATTAAATTAAAGATTAAGCTCAAGCTCTGTATTTCGGCCTGATAAAAAATGGGTCCAAGCCCAACTTTAGCCCAAACCCAATTTGGGCCCAATCAAGTAATTATGCCCAAGCCCATGTAAAACCCATAAGAAACCTCTATAAATAAAGGTCTTATCTCTTCATTTGGGGAGAAGGTTGGAAGAATTAAAGGCCAAACCTCTCTGAAGATCTGAAGAACACAACTTCTTCAAAGCTCTACATATCAAAGCTGTGAAGATCAGAAGACATATTAAAGCTGTGAAGATTATAAGACATAATAAAGCTCTAAAGATCAAAAGGCATATTAAAGCTCTGAAGATCAGAAAACATATAAAAGCTGTGAAGATCATAAGACATACTAAAACTCTGAAGATCAAAAGACATATTAAAGCTCTGAAGATTTAAGCTCCTAAGATCCAAATATTGAAGCCCTTAATTCTTGAAAACCAATGCTCCAAGATCCAAGTGTTGAAGCTCCTAATTCTTGAAACCAACACTCTCAAGCTTTCAAGTGCTGAAGACTAAAGCTTCTCAAAGTTTCAAAGACTAAAACGCTCAAATTCTAAAGAACTAAAGACCTAACTATTTGAAGGTTTGAGGAATATAAGACTTCAACAAACTGAATGTATCTTCACAGCCTATAAGCTGAAGATTCAATCTCCTCAAACTCAAGGAAAAGCTCACGGGCCGATCCAAAATGATCAATAGACCCAAAGACTACTCCAAGCAGGTTAGGAATTCTACACCTAGAGAGAATTCTCCCAATAACCAGAAAACTCCCTAACTCTTGAAGCTGACCACACCTAAATGCTGAAGTCCTTCGTAGATACAAGCATTCTTCCAAGGCTTCAACTCCAAGAACATCACGCGCTTTGCTTCTTCAAATCAAACGTACACATTCGACTAAGAGAGAATCAGAGGATCAAGTACTAGATATCAAACCACATCACATCAGATCAACATCAACATCAACACCAACTCAAGTTCAACTCCACGAAACAAGTTTCTCCGAAAGTCTTGTACGAATACTAATCCTCCAAGAAGATCACCAAGCCCAAAGGTCGATCATCTAAGAAGATCAACAAGCCCAAAGGTCAATAGTCCAAGAAGATCATCAAGCCCAAAGACTGATCATCCAAGAAGATCAACAAGCCCAAAGGTCGATCATCCAAGAAAATCATCAATCCCAAAGACCAATCATCCAAGAAGATCAATAAGCCCAAAGGCCGATCGTCAAAGAAGATCAACAAGCCCAAAGGCCGATCGTCAAAGAAGATCAACAAGCCCAAAGGCCGATCGTCTAAGAAGATCAACAAGACCAAAGGCCGATCGTCCAAGAAGATCTTCAAGCCTAAATGTCGATCATTCAAGAAGATCAACAAGCCCAAAGGCCGGTCATCCAAAAAGATCAACAAGCGCAAAGGCCGGTCATTCGAGAAAATCAACTAGTTTAAACACTTTATTTTGATGCATCAAAATATTATGTATTAGAGATTGCACTCACTTTCTACAAAATTAATACAAATACAAAGTTCAAGTTCCACGAAATAAATTTCTATTGAAATCTCGAGCGAACAGTATTTTTTTATTATAAATTTAATAAAAAAAATTATATTTACCATATTTAAAATTAAAAAAATTACATTAAAACAATAGCTTATATGCTACTGTTTGCTATATATATATATATATAACTACTTTATATATATTTAAAATCTTCCATATATCTTGATTCTCATCTTAGTCCTTATCCTTATTCTGGTTGAGATTTTCACTAAGCATATAATTGATGGTTCAAATATGTCACTTTTAAAAGCTTTGTTTTGGTTTCGATATCAATCCCAGTCGAGATAGCACTATGTTGTACGATTAAAACAACGGGCTAAAAAAAGTACTATTTGTAAAATATAAAAACTTTTTTGCGCTGACAATTACCCTATATTCTCCCTTTTTATTTTCTTCCAATTGAACTTTTCAATTATACTACACTATAATGTTTGCAAAAAAAAGTTAAGGTGATATGAATCAACATCTTATTTCCATTTTATTAACTTGAAGATGGATCAAACCGAACATAGTTCAATTAGCACTCAAATGTATTGGAAATCATGAGGTTCGTGGTCTGAATTCTTCTATCTTAATTATACTAAAAAAAACTTGAAAATCGGATGTCAAGAATTAATATTAAGGGGTTGTTCAAGGGCCCTAATGAATAGATTTGGATTGTAATGTAATCCAAAACTCATGTTTGGATTAAGCGTTTTGGGTCTGATTTGTAAAATTAAACTCATTCTATTTCAACAGTTTTTAAACCAAGTTAGACTTCAATTATGGAATAAAGACTTCAAGTTAGACTTCAAAACTCATGGATGGTTTCAAAACTATGATTGGTTGATTAACCGTAAAGATTTTTGGATTTATGATGATAATTATCGTATTTTCAGTTTTGTGTCGTTTTATATGATTTTGATGTGAAATTTATATTATGGCTAATTAAGGTCATAAAGTGTAAGGGGTTGTTTGGTAACTTTGGGAGAGTTCGATTGGGTGGACAAAAAATACCCACCCAGTGTTTGCCCCACTGATAAAAACAAAAAAGGTGAGCTTAATAACTCAATGTTTTATTTCCTCTCAATACCCTCTGAAATCGGTGCATTTTCTCAACGCCCTCAATAACTTTCCTCTTAACTCTCATTTTTCTTTCTCTTTCTCCCTCACCGTTTTTCCACATTACTCGCATTGTTGTGTAATTCATCGTCTTTCTTCTTCATTCGTCTGGTTCATCCTCTTTATCTTCTCTATTTCTCTTCCTTAGATTTTCTTCTTACTCGATTGTGTGAGTTTTTTCTTGTTGAATCACTCTTTTCTCTTCTCTGTTATTTTTCTAGGGTTGTTTTCATGATTTTTTTCTAGGATCTACTACGTATGTGCTTATTTGCTGTAGATATGACTATTTTCTTCTTCCTCTTTCATTTTTTTTGTTCATATTTACATTTTTTTGGAGTTTCTGTTATGGGTTTTACATCTGGCTTCTCTCCATGTTTTATTGTTCCTTGCATGTTCGATTTGTCCACGATTTTTCGAGGCCGGTTTATCTACATGTGCACCATTTGGCCCTCCAATCAGATTCAACTGCATGTTAGATTTGTGCGGTTTTCTTTCAATGGATTTTTTGGTTTCTATTTCCTGAGTATTTAGAACTATAGGTTTTTTCATTGGCTTTTTGGGTTTAATTTTCTGAGAATATGTTAGATCTATAGGGTTTTTTCAATGGATTTTTTGTTTCAATTTTTTGAGTATGTTAGATTTGTAGGTTTTTCATTGGATTTTATAGTTTCCATTTTTTTGAGAATATGTTAGATTTGTAGGATATTTTAATAGATTTTTTGGGTTTCGATTTCCTTATCAAGATTCTTATTACTCTTATATTATTTTTCTTCTTTTTAGTATGTCTCCACAACCTTTGTTGGTTCAGTTCAAGCCACTATTTTCCTTCATTTTTTACAGATCTCCTCTTGCCACTCCAATAATAAATTTGTCCCCTGTCATTTTTTTTCTCTTCCTCAAATTTGGTGTGTAATTAAATTCCTCGTAGGAGCTACTAACCATGTTATTGAAGTTTGGTAAGGGGAGTTCAATCTTCCCACAACAGATTTGTCTTCTATCCTTTCTTTTCCAAAGACCAATGATGACTATTTTATTTATTCAATATGTTACTTGTGTTTTAAAATTTGTAATAAAATATCTGAGTTCGATTAAAAATTCATGTTTTCTCATTTTTGCTTAAGTTAATTCATTCCCTGTTCTTGTTTCTATTGTGTGGGTTGATCTGTATAATTAAAAAGATATCCATCTAAATCATCTTGTTTTTGTTTCAATTCATTGGTTATTTGTTTTTGTTTCGGTTCATTGGTTATTTATTTTTGTTTTGTTTTAAATTGTTTTCAGTTAAATGATCATCTTTTATTTTTTTTTTCTTGTCTATACATCGAAAATAATGTTGAATTTGTTTATTGGAGTTGAAATTTTCTGTATTTGTTTTGAGTTTTTTTTTTTTAGGTTTGAAATTGAATCCGTTTTTGTTTTGATTTTTTTGTTTTTCATATATTGGCTTTGTTTTTTGAAGTTGAATTTCTTTAAATGAAAGAGCAAAATCATATCCTTGAGTCCTCTATTTGTTTTTTTTTTTTTTTGTAATTTCATGTGATATATTATATTTTATTTAATGTAGTACTCATTGAATAATATTAATAATATGCTTAACCACCTATTTAATGTTGACTTGACCCTACCTGCTTTACTTAATATTGATTTTACTCTCTCTTTTTTTCTGTTTAGTGAACTCACTATTTAAACTTAATGAGGTTAGATACACTTAAGTGCACCTAACTCCTCCGACCAACCACCCCTTAGTATCCCTTCTATTTATACATGTCTTCCTAATCCATATTCTCTTGAGAAATCTCCACTGCCTCTTCTGATACACTTTATTGGTGAGTCCTTCTTCCCATCTTCCTTTCTATTTTTTTCACTTATGACTTCAATAATTTGGATGTTTTGCCTTTTATATATTTTTGTTCCCCCCACTGAATGGACTGAATCCCGTGTGGAAGCGTATGAACGCCATATGATACAATTTTCAATTTGATTTTCAAATAGAAAATACAGAGAAGAACAATGAATTTGTAATTTATAGGATAAACATTCATAATACTACATGCTTAAAGAGGAGATGAAGAGAATTCAGAAACTTACCCTTGTAGAATAAACATCTTCATGAACTCCTCATCTCCAATGGTTACGAACCAATCTCACGATTACAACAATCCAACCCCAATGGAATGAAATCTCCTTTGGATACCACCATGAAGGTTTCCTCATTATTCTCTAGGATGAGAACCGAAGCGAAGTTGTGGGCTCGGTCTTGATTAATTCAGGGAAGGGAGAAGAGATTTGATGAGAGGAGAAAATTTTACAAAGAACTTCACACACTACCTGAGAGAGTAGAGTAGTTGGGAAGAAGATAATCTTCTTTTTCTGTAAAAAAAACATGAGAGCCATTTTTACATAAATGAGTTGAGAGATTAAAGGGGAAGTGAAGGGGAGTTACTAAACTAACACCCTCTCAATTATTTGAAATTCAAAATTTCAAATAAAATAAATTATATTAACTAATTATATTAAATCAAATTTAATATAATTAAAACCATACTATATATTATATCCCATATAACATATAATCTATAGTTTATTATATCGCATATAATATAACCTATAGTTTATTGATCTCTCATATAACCTATAGAATTAATATGAATCATATCCATATAGCTAATATTTGAATCATATTCAAGTTATTTCTCTCATTGAAACTTTATATTATAATGTATCCTATACATTATCTTAATTGTATCTTATATAATTAAATCATTTTAATTAATTTGAACAATGCAAATTAATCCAAAATTAATTTGATTCTCAATAATCCTAATTGAGCTAAGAGGGGACAATTTATGGACCTATAGATCGAAGCTCCAATGATACTTGATCAATTAATTAAACTCTTTAATTAAATTAATCAACTTTCAATAACTGCCGATCACTCTACTAAAGATCGACAGCTGCACTTTTCGCACTATAGATATATTTTTGTGTCCATTGGATATAACTAATCAACAGCGTTGGCCCTTCACAAATTGCTCGTAAGTACAGCTGAGCCAAAATGACTGTTTTTCTCCTGTAGTTACATCTAACTCCTTAGGTACCATTGATCCTTCTAATGAACAATTAGTTATAGTCCAACTATAACCAAACCCCTTTCGGGCCAGGAGAGGGTGTGGCACCACATTGTTCAAGCTCCAAAATTAGTCCTTAAGGGAGCAACATCTCTACTTACCCTAACAGAAGGAAATGAGTGAATTTCTTCTTGTGTAGCTGCGTTTCTAGCTTCTCAATTAAACGAATCCCCAAAATGGTAGGCTTATTGAGACAGCGAATCTAGACACTTTCACCCATATAGATCAAAGGACCACCTTCATAGGCATGAGTTCACAATTCACTCAGGGTTCAGGTTAAGTCATCTATGGTCATCCTGGTGAACTGTAAGTCTCTTCTAACAACGAT
The DNA here is from genome assembly GCF_009727055.1 of Benincasa hispida. Lineage (NCBI taxonomy): Eukaryota > Viridiplantae > Streptophyta > Magnoliopsida > Cucurbitales > Cucurbitaceae > Benincasa > Benincasa hispida. Next base: position 30,702,032 of record NC_052360.1, read on the forward strand.
GTTATAAGAGACTCTTCATTTCGTGGTCCGGTCTTATACAATTCTTTGTATAGGATACTCCCGCTCACATGTCTTCACATGAATGATCAGGATTAGATCATTTGTAGCACTTTACAACAATTGTAACAACTACAAAGCGGGTCGTGTTCGTAGTGTCACCAAGATAAGGTACCCAGCCTTATCCATTTACTGCAGACCATTTAGATTATCATTTAAATATGATCCACCTGTATGTATCCACATACGTGTTTAAGTTACAACAGATAACTTTGGATCTTAGTTTATTGGTTTTGGATTAATGAAACTAAATATGGAATAAAATACCTCTTATTTTATTAGATAAATAAAATGTTTGTACAAGTACAATTACAAATTACATGACCACGAGATTTAGGATATCAACCCCAACACCCACTTGCTCAATGTTTTTACATTCATACAAGGGTGGTTACGATTCGAACGATTTTGCTTAAAGAGGTACGCTTTCTCTCCATTCTTTTATAATAAATAAGATATTCATTAACGTGGTTTATTAATTTTGTTAGATAACATCTCTGGTCTGCCTCCATGTATTCTTGGTGTTTTAACCTCTACTCACTCAGAACCTAATCAAAAGGTAAGTTGTAGTATGTTTAATTGTTATTTCATTTGCATTTACCTTCATCCTAATCTAAATATACTTTCTTATCTTTCTTGTAGGACCCAAAATAATTATACATTCCCACATTTCATTCCTAATTAGTTTGAGGTTCGTTAGTTTTATGTTCAGAATAAATTTTTTTATAATCCAATATCTTTCTAAAAATTTTGGTGAACTATTTGTAATGGATTGCGACTTTTAATCATTGCTACTTACATATATTTATTTTCACATGTACTTGGACATTATTGAGGACGTTTTTATTTACTCGTAGATCGTTGTTATTTTATATACTATTTAGTATGAGTGTAATACATGTTTAATATGAAACTACAATTTTTATTTTTCTTATAATTACCAGTTTTACAATTGAGTGAATAAAATTAAATATGTTATAATTTTTCAAAAGAGAAAAAAAATGTTGTCTAATTTTTAAGATTATTCAATATTCATGTTTGAGTGCTAAGTACTTGTGTTCGCATGAGATTCCAAGAGAATTTTATTTCGTGGAATTTGAACTTTGTATTTGTATTAATTTTAATGCTTTCAAAATAAACTATAAACTTTAAGCTAGTTGATCTTCTTGGGTGATCGGCCTTTGGGCTTGTTGATCTTCTTGGATGATCGGCCTTTGGGCTTGTTGATCTTCTTGGATGATTGGCCTTTGGGCTTGATGATCTTCTTGGATGATCGGCCTTTGGGCTTGCTGATCTTCTAGGATGATCGGCCTTTGGGCTTGATGATCTTCTTAGATGATCGGCCTTTAGGCTTGTTGATCTTATTGGAGGATTAGTGTTCACACGAGGCTTCCGGAGAAACTTGTTTCGTGGAGTTGAACTTGAGTTGGTGTTGATATTGAAGTTGATTTGATGCGATGTGGTTCGATCTCTAATACTTGATCATCTGATTCTCTCTCAGTTGGGTGAATGTGCTTGACCTGAAGAAGAAAAGCACCGAACGTTCTTAAGCAGAAATCTTGGAAGAGTCTTTTTTGTGTCTTCAAGGGTCTTCTGCCTTCTAGGAGTGGAGTCTTGGAAGTCTTCTGCTTGTTGATGAATTCTCTGGACTCTCTGAATATAGAAAATGCTTGTATCTTCAAAGGACTTCAGTCTTCAGAATGCTTGCATCTTCAAAGGACTTCCCGTCTTCTGATTATAGAGAATTCCCTATAAGCTCTCTGGAGTATAGAATTGCTGACCCCTCCAAATGAGGAGAACTTATCAATTTATAGAGTTCACAGGTGGGCTTGGGTTTGGTTGATCCATAGGCCTGACCTTTAGGCTCAATTAGTTGGACTTGGGCTTGGTTGGTCCATGGGGTTGGCCTTTGAGCCCAATTAATCAGATTTAGGCCTGATTTGACATTTGCATCAAATTCAGCCTATTTTTGGACTTAGTTGGACTTTGACCTAAATAATAATATCAAATTGGGTCCAATTAATCTTATCTGATTCAATGGTCATGATAAAATAACGTGGCGTCATCGAAATTTGTCTTCAACTTCAATTCAGGACATATGTCAACTCCTAATTGAGCCCAAATTTAATAATTTGGAATTTCATCATTAATTTAGTAAATGACGTGGCAACTTGTGATTGGTCTAAAATTTCTTATTCAACAAATGCCCCTTTCGAGATTTATGCACATACATGAGTGGATGAAACTCGAAAAATATAAAGTTGAAATAAAAATCCAAATATATTTGTTCTTGAATTTGACTTCAATTGATGTGACAGTCAAACTATGAATTTAGTACATAAGTTTAACTTGAATTTGGGATAAAATTTGGAATATCGCCAAATTTATGAAAAATTTTGAGCTTTGTCCCAATTTAATTTGATTTGGATTTAATATAAAATTTGGGATATGCCCAAATTTGAATAAAAGATGATTTTTTTTTTCTTATCCATGATACTTGAATTTGGAATATGGCCAAATTTTAATTTGGGATGAATTTTAGATCTTTCCCACAACTTGATTTAGAACCTAGATGAATTTGATATAAAAATTGGAAGATGCCCAAATTTTAATTTGAGATTTTAACCTTAATAATTTGGCTTGAAGATAAAAGTCTGGTGATTTGGATTTGGAATAAAATTTGGAATATGCTCAAATTTTAATTTGACTTAATAATTTGGTATAAAAGTATGATTTGGTGATTTAGGTGGGATAAAATTTGGAATATGCCCAAATTTTAATTTGAGATTTTATTCTTAATAATTTGGCTTGAGCATAAAAGTCTCATAATTTAGATTTGAGATAAAATTTGGAATATGCCCAAATTTTAATTTGAGATTTTATTTGCAATTTAATCTCAATGTTGAACAATTTTGATTTTGAATAAAATTTGGAATATGGTCAAATTTTAATTTATGATTTTATCCACAATTTAAATTTGACTTTGAATAAAATTTGGAATATGTCCAAACCTTAGTTGAAGATAAATTTAGGGACAAAATCTAATAAGATTAAATTAAATAAAAAATTTGTTTAATTTAATTTGAAATTATGTTAGAATCAAATTAGGAAATCTGATAAAAAAATCTAATATTTTAAATCAAATCTTTCATTTGATTTGGATTTCCTAATTTGTTATGGAATCGAGGGAACCTCTATAAATAGGAACCCAAACTCCTCCATTATTTTCATCCCTTCCTCTTCTTCTAATCTTTCCTTTCTTTCCTTTTCCTCTTCTTCTTTCATTTTTTTTAAAGAAAATTTCGTATTTTTTTTCATTTTTTTCCCTTCTTTTTTTCTTTCTTTTTCTTTTTTCTTTACTTGCCTTTTTTTTTTGCACGTAGGTTTACTAATTTGTCCCTCTTACTCTTTTGTAGGAGCTAAAGTGCAACTCAATGGAGTACAACTGCATCTTTTGTAGGATGACCTTGGTATGGGTCTATTGACTGTATGCCTGTTCATGCTTCTTGATCGTCATGAGAGGGGCCCGGCAAGGCTTACAACTCTCCCATGCTTTCACCCTAGAGAGGATCCTAATAAGGTCTACCTTGTAGTATCGTTCACATATCCTGATCATCATTGGAAGGGCCCTGCAAGGCTTATAACTCTCCCATGCTTTCACCCTAGGGAGGATCCGATAAAGTCTACCTTGTAGCATCATTCGCATATCCTGATCATCATGGGAGGGGCCCTGTAAGGCTTACAACTCTCCCATGTTTTCACCCTAGGGAGGATCCCAATAAGGTCTACCTCGTAGCACTGTTCGCATATCCTCTTCGTCATGGGAGGACCCTGCAAGGCTTACAACTCTCCCATGCTTTCACCCTAGGGAGGATCTCGATAAAGTCTATCTTGTAGCACCGTTCGCATATCCTGATCGTTATGGGAGGGGCCATGCAAGGCTTATAACTCTCCCATGCTTTCACCCTAGGGAGGATCCCGATAAGGTCTACCTTG